>NC_071391.1:3808489-3990541 GCF_022682495.2 Desmodus rotundus | reverse complement strand
GATGCCCTCCGCAATTGGAGAGTTCGTGGCCCGGGCCGCGCGCTCTCAAACCGATTAGTCCCAAGACTCGAGAGGCGGGGCCTCGGAAGCCTGGACCTGGGTTCGGTCTGCCGGTATATGCGCGGGAGGGTCTTCAGAGACACAGGCACCGCCCTAACGTCTCATTTTCGTTGCTTCGCACGTAAGCTCCGCGCCACCCGGTCTCGGCCCAGCTGGAGATGCTGTCGCTGCCTCTGCCACCGCCTCAGAGCGTGCCTTTCCTCTGCCCCAGACGCCGGAGGACGCAGGGCTTTGACGTTCCGAGCCCTGCGTCTCACCCCGTGCGCTTTTACGTCACCTTTCGCCGGTTCAACAACCTGTTCCGGATCTGCGCAGGCGCCCTCCTAAAGCATTCGTTTGTTCCCATGGAAACGAGTCCCTCACAGTCGCCACCCGAGCACCTCTTCCAAATTGCCTCGTTCTGGGGTCTAGGCTAGTGTTAGGTCCAAAGGCGACCTCAGACACCCCTCGACCTGCTCACCCAAGACCCTCCACGCCTGTGCCATATAATGACAACAGTAGGAACTGCTAACCCTTGTCAAATCCCACATGCCGGGCCCTGTATCAAAAGAGCACCGACCAGTCCGAGTGACAGTTGGAATGTCACACTGCCCCACTAGCTGTTCTCCCTTGGGCAAGTTCTTACCTCAATATGCCTGTTTCTCCGTCTGTAAAATGGAGGGGCTAATAATTATTTTATGGGATTGTGTGGATTAAATGAATATTCATAAACTGCTTTATAGTTTCATTCTCTTTTCTGTCTCACTCCAGTGCCTCAAAATCTTTCCATTTTCTCCACCCAGACCCCTCCCCTCTCATCTCATTCCTCACTACCCTAGATCTTACTCTCTCTTCCAAACATTAACCCTTTCTCCCAGGCCACTTCTCCCTAAAACCTCTGGCTTTGTGTGCCCTTCATGCCCCCAAGTCTGTAGATTTTTCTTATCCCCAGGACACTCACTCACTCACCCAACAAACACTTTCTGACTCTGTCCTCTATGCCAAGCCTTGTGCTGGACACTGGTATGGAAATGAATGACCATGGCCTCGACCCTAAAGGAGCTCCTGTCTCAAGGAAGACAGTGAGGTGAAGGCACGTGGTCCAGTAAGACAATATGGAGACTAGGACAGGGTGCATTGGGACTTAGAGGGAGGGGCCTGCCTGGTGACCACGCAGAAATCTTCTCAGGAGAGGTGGCATTCAATAGGTGAGCAAACTGTGATATATTCCTACAATGGACTATTATTCAGCAATAAAAGGAAATCATCTAACCGTGAAATGACACAGGTAGGCGTGTTGCTAAATGAAAGAAGCCAATTTAGAAAGCCACGTACTGTATGATTCCAATTATATGACATTCTGGAAAAGGCAAACTTACACAGAAAGTAAAAACATACTGATTGCCAGGGGTGTGGAGGGGTGGAATTGAATAGGTGAAGCATAGGGGACTTTCTTCTTAAGGCAGTGAAACTATTCTGTAGGATACTGTAGCGGGGAAATCAAGACATTTCCATTTCTCAAAGAGTAAACTTTAATGTGTGTACATTTTTAAAAAATCATTTAGCCCTGGCTGGTGTGGCTCAATGGATTGAGCGCAGGTCTGTGAACCCAAGGGTCGCTGGTTCGATTCCCGGTCAGGGCACACGCCCGGGTTGTGGGCCAGGTCCCAGTTGGGGGGGCACGAGAAGCAACCACATATTGATGTTTCTTTCCCTCTTCTTCCCTCCCCCTCTCCAAAAAAAAAAAATTAAAAAAATCATTTAGGTGGCCAAGGATCCCAGGATGGGATGCAGAATATGACAAAAGAATGTGTGTTGTATGCAAATGTATGAAACAGCCTCTCTGAAGGGTGGGGGAATGAATGAGGTGCTGATCTGGAAACGAGTGGGTTCTACAGGAACACAGACGACAGGAACTGCAGCAGGAACTATACTGCAGTGGTGAGGGGGTTTCCCATGGGGGTACGGGTTAACATGCTGAGCCACTGCACAGGTGCGCCAGCACTGAACATGAGGCGGTTGTAGGACAGACGACTTCCCACCACGGGAATGAGAAGTCACAGCTAAGCCAGGGGAGGTCTAAGTCTAGCCAGGCTGATCCATGCAGTAGTGGACTGGAGTTGGAGGCATCGAGATGAATTTCTGGTTAGCTCAGTATTGATACAGTTGGTTACATACAGAAACATTTATAAATGTGTGTATATACACAGGTTAGTGTACGCACATATGTCCTCACTCTGTATCACCTGTGAGGGCCCAGAAGCAATCTAGCATCCAAGTCTTGGGTTCTAACCCCATTCTCCAATAAAATGAGCCAGAGTTCTTTGCAGAAGTGACTGATCCTAGGACTTGGCAGTAAATATTCATCGTGATGCAGGAGTATTTTGTGCTGCAGAAAGTAATAGAATGCTGAAAACAAAAACAAAACCCCAAAGGAGACTTACCTTGGGGTGGGGAGCACACGGTACAATGTACAGATGATGTGCTGTAGGACTGTGCACCTGAGACCTAAATAATTGTATTAACCAGTGCTACCCCCATAAACTCAGCTTTAAAGTGATAATAATAATAACAGCCATGACCACTGTGGCTCCGTTGGTTGGGCATTGTCCCACAAAGGGAAAGGTCACTACTTTGATTTGTGGTCGGGGCGCATGCAAGAGGCAACTGGTTCCTGCTTCTCCCTCACATTGATGTTTCTCTCCCTCTCTTTCTCCCTTCCTTCCCTTCGTTCTAAAAATAAAAATAATAACAATAATAAAAATAATAAAGCATTAGAGAGCAAACCCCAGAATGATGGGGGTATGTCAAAGGGAGACAGGAGCCCACACTGAAAGAGCTTCCAATGGCCCACACTGGGGCATTTCAACAACAGAATAGTGTTAGATTAAACTTAAAGTATAGAATAAATTCCTATGAGCCCATACAGATGATTGATTGAGTAAACAAACAAATAAATAAGTGGGGGAGAAGAGACAAATCTCCCATACAGAAGAATTCCAAGTAATTTATGTTGATGTTCTGTCCTTAAATGTGGGCTGTCCATGGTGACTTCCTTCTGAAGGGTATAGTGTATAAAGGGAGGGGAAAAAGAGTGACTTTATAGCATAGAAATCTGATGAACACTGTCTCTGCCCAGGTGATCAAGGCCAACATCAAGGGTGACATCATGTACACCTTGATGTGACGGATGAGAATAGCACTTTGTCTCTGAGCTCTTCTTCCCCGAACCCGTAACCCCGACTAATCAGGAAGACATCAGACAAATCCCAGTTTAGAGACATTATGTAAAACACCCAATCAGTCTTTCTCAACACTGTCAAATCATTTTTAAAAAACAAACAAGGAAAATCTGAGAGAGCGTCACAGCCGAGAGCCTAAGGAGACACGGTGCCCGATGCGATGTGGTGTCCTGGATGGCCGCCTGGCACGGAAAAGGACAATCAGGGAAAAACTGATGACATCTGCATCAAATGTAGACTTCAGCTAATAATTGTGTATCAGTGGAGGTTCATGAAATGCGACACATGTACCATAAAAGTGTAAGGTGTTAAGGATAGTGTGGTGACGAGGGTTAGGTGTCAACCTGACAGGATCATGGGATTCCCCAAAACGTGGTCAAACACGAGTCTGGTGTGTGCGTGTGCGGGTATTTCTGGGTGTGACTACCATCCATTGGATCAGTGGACTAAACAGAGCAGATCGCCCTTCCCAGTGTAGCGAGACTCATCTAATGAGCTGAAGATCTAAACAGACCAGAAAAGGCCGAGTATGAGGGACCTTTGCCTGCCTGACCGCCGAGCTGGAACACTTGTGTTCTCCTGACCGCAGACTGGAATCACACCATCAACTTTCCTGGTTCTCAGGCCTTCCGGCTTGGACTGGAACTACACCACGGGCTCTCTGGGGCCTCTGGTTTACTGGCTGCAGGTCTTGGGACTGCCCAGCCCCCCTAATCACCTGAGCCAATGACTTATAATAGATATCTTTACACACACATACGCCTCTCCTATTGGTGCTGTTTCTCTGGAGAACCTGGCCTAACACATGGGAGAAGCGGGGTGTGGGGTATATGGGAACTCACTGTAAACCCTCGAAAGAATTCTGTAAACCTAGAACTGTCCTAAAATAAGTGGACACAGTATCTTGATCTGGGTGATGGTTACCTGGGTGCACAGACAGGTAAAAATTCATTGAGCTCTACTCAAGATTTATTTACCTTGCTGAATGTATGTTATATTCAAACTATTTAAAACAGGCTTAGTGGGACTTCTGGCCAAGATGGAGGCATAGGCAGACACACTGTGCGTCCTTGCACAACCAAAAGGACAACAACAAATTTAAAAGCAAAAAACAACCAGAACTGACAGAAAATTGAACTGTATAGAAGCCCGACAACCAAGGAGTTAAAGAAGAAACACTCACCCAGACCGGCAGGAGGGGTGGACATGGGCAGCCAGTCAGAGAGGACGCAGGGCAAAGCTGCAGCTGGAGGACTGGGCGAGGCAGCAGGTTCGCATGCAGATGGACTGGTGGACTGGAAAGAACAATTGGGGAGCAAGAGAGACCTCACAACCCAGGGTCCCAGCGTGGAGAAATAAAGTCTCAAAACCTCTCACTGACAACACCCGTGGGGGTTGAGGCAGCAGTGGGAGAAACTCCCAGCCTCACAGGAGAGTTCCTTGGAGAGACCCACAGGGTCCCAGAACGTACACAAAACCACCCACCTGGAATTCAGCACCAGAAGGGCCCAGTTGCCTGTGGGTAGTGGCAGAAGTGACTGAAAGCTAGCAGAGAGCTGAACAAGTGGCATTGTTCCCTCTCGGACCCTCTTTCACATACAGCATCACAATGCAGCCAAATGGTTTGCTCCGACCTGGCAAATACCTAAGTCTCCTCCCCTTATACATAACAGGTGCGCCGAGACCCCCTCCCCAAAAATGGCCCAAATGAAAGAACAGATCAAAGCTCCAGAAAAAATACAACTAAGCAATGAAGAGATAGCCAAGCTATCAGATGCACAGTTCAAAACACTAGCAATCAGGATGCTCACAGAAATGGTTGAGTATGGTCGCAAAATAGAGGAAAAAGTGAAGGCTATGAAGAGTGAAATAAAGGAAAATGTACAGGGGACCAACAGTGACAGGAAGGAAACTGGGACTCAAATCAACGGTTTGGAGCAGAAGGAAGAAATAAACATTCAACTAGAACAGAATGAAGAAACAAGAATTCAAAACAATGAGGAGAAGCTTAGGAACCTCCAGGACAACTCTAAACTTTCCAACATCAGAATCATAGGGGTGCCAGAAGGAGAAGAGGAAGAACAAGAAATTGAAAACTTATTTGAAAAAAAATGGAGAACTTCCCTAAGCTGGTGAAGGAAATAGACAGGCAAATCCAGGAAGCTCAGAGAGTCCCACAGAAGTTGGACCCAAGGAAGCACACACCAAGGAACATCATAATTGCATTAGCCAAGATTAAAGAGAAGGAGAGAATCTTAAAAGCAGCAAGAGAAAAGGAGACAGTTAACCTACAAAGGAATTCCCATAAGACTGTCAGCTGATTTCTCAAAAGAAACCCTGCAGGCAAGAAGGGGCTGGAAAGAAGTATTCCAAGTCATGAAAAGCAAGGACCTACATCCAAGATTGCTCTATCCAGCAAAGCTATCCTTTAGAATGGAAGGGCAGATATCATTTAGAATGGAAGGGCTTCCTAAACAAGGTCTAGTTAAAGGAGGTCATCATCACCAAGCTCTTATTATATGAAATGTTAAAGGGACTTATCTAAGAAAAAGAAGGTCAAAAATATGAACAGTAAAATGACAACAAACTCACAACTTTCAATAACCAAACCTAAAAAACCAAAAACAAAAACAGAAACAAACTAAGCAAACAACTAGAACGGGAACAGAATCGCAGAAATGGAGGTCACATGGAAGGTTATCAGTGGGGAAGGGGAGGAAAATGGGGAAAAAGTTACTGGGAATAAGAAACATAATTGGTAGGTACCAAATAGACAGGGGAAGGTTAAGAATCGTATAGGAAATGGAGAAGCCAAAGAACTTATATGTACGACCCATGGACATGAACTAAGGCGGGGGAATGCAGGTAGGAGGGGGTGAGCAGGGCAGAAGGGAATAAAGGGGGGAAATGGGACAACCCTAATAGCATAATCAATAAAATATATTAAAAATTAAAAAATATGCACTAAAAAATAAAATAGACTTAGTGTAAAAATCTAAATGTCCAGTTTCTCATGGAACATCAGAGGATCGTGGCTCTGGCCTGCTGTGACTGGCAGGTGCTCGCTCCTCTTCTGGCCTCAGCACCGGCTCTGCCTGCCTGCTGCTGCTTCCCGGCCCGCTTCCTGCTCCTGCTGTTATCTGTGGAGACCTGCTGGGCTAGTGCTTTTGCAGGGTGTGAGGGCACGTGTGAGACCTGGCGGAGCTGCGGGCACTTCTGATGCCAGCAGACCCACTGCAGACAATGAAGTCCGTCCCAGCAACTCCCTGGCTGGGAGCCAGAGGGTGATGGGAGTCTAACTCTGAGTAGGGCTCTGGCCCTGCCCTGGCGTGTATCACCACCCCCTCCAATCCCTGCAGAGAGAACAGGTATCTCAAGCAGCAATGCCCTCTGTGCCAGCTGGTGGAGAGGGGTGGGGGGGTGGGCCCACGGCTTCCAGTGAAGCTGCTGGCCTGGGGTGACGCCTCCTCATCCCTAGGCCTGCCAGACTGGCTGCCAGGAGAGATCGGCTAATTGAGGATTAAGGATTAATTGGGATCTTCCAGGAGGGTGGTGTTGAAGCTGCGGTAGCCAGCCCTGGCACCTCGGAGTCCACACTCCAGGCCGGGCAGGGCAGCAGTGGCTGCCCGCCCGCTCTGTCCCAAGGCCTTCCTATTGGCAGCAGCGAAGATGAGGGTCAAGCACCAGGCTGAAAGCTCCCACCGCTTCCCGACCACGAGGTCAGGGCTCATCTTGCCTCCCAGGCAGGCTGCACCCGGCAGACCAGGCCTTCCCTGTAGCTAGAAGAGGCTGAGGCCCATGCTGGGTCTGCTCTGACCCCGAGGCATCCTTTCTTGTCGGCACTGTGATTGTAGAGTCCCCAGGCCTGGGTGCAAGTCCCGCCTCCACTTCACCCTAATTGTACGTGACTCTATGCTCCTGCCTTGTCCTCCCAGAGAGGTGCCAGGCAGAGGGTCTGGGTGAACCTGAGGACCAGTGGGGATCGTGGCCAGCCCCTGCACAGGAGCATCACCAAGTACAAGTGACATTGTAGGAACAACAACTCGGCAGCGTGCGCTACATGGACCGCAGCCAAGAGGGCAGTGGGGCCGTGGGACCTCCAGCCCATCACTTAGCCTGGGCCTCTGGGTTTCCTCCATCTGGAAAATGGGGCTATGAAGACCAGGGCAGGGTTGGAGTGAGCAGACGTGTCACTTGGGTGACCCAGGAAACAGACAGTGAGATGAAGCAAGGCGGAGGGAGAGAGGCGAGAAAGCCCCATGAATGTGAGGGGAGCTGGAGGCAAAGACCATCCAGGGGAGGAGCTTGGCACACATCCTAGCACCCGCCAGGCTGGCTCAGCGGCTGGGGCCCCCACCCCCGGGAGAGCGAGAGGGCAGCCTAGAAGCTGAGGTGTGTGCTGAAGGGACCAACAGCCAGAGCCTGAAAGATGAGCCACTCCTCCCAGCAGAGAATTAAAACTGGGAAGAACACAAGTGCTTTCTCGAAGGCCTCTGACCAGAAGGCCTCTGAGCAGCTGTTCCCAGAGTGAATGAGGTGGATCTCGGGGAAACCCTCACGCGTTTGCTCCGCCCTCCGGAGTGATCCTGGGCCTGGCAGGAGCCGTGTCCAGGGTGAGCGGCCAACACACACCCTTGGGAGTAGGTTGGGTTTACCTGTTCAGGGACCTTTCCCGACACTTGCTGTGGGCTGGGTCCAGGCTCCAGAGAGGGCCCCTGCTCACCCAGAGCTCACAGTGGAGGTGTCTGTGGCTCAGGACTTAATTTTGGGGGGCCAAATAGTGGGTCCTCCAGGATGAGGGAGTGAGAGGTGAAAGCCATCTCCTCAGGTCTGAAGGTACTTTATTGTCAGAGAAACAGATGGGCAGGGGGCTTAGTGGAGGAGGAGGGGTGGAAGGAGGGCAGGCAAGGGCACTGCACACAGGTAGGGGGGCGGGGCAGGGAAGAGAGGCAGAGTGTCCCAGTGGAGGCGATGGGCTTCCAGGGCACACTGGGGAGCAGTGGCTGTCATCCCAAGTCCCCTCC
This sequence comes from Desmodus rotundus, assembly GCF_022682495.2. Lineage (NCBI taxonomy): Eukaryota > Metazoa > Chordata > Mammalia > Chiroptera > Phyllostomidae > Desmodus > Desmodus rotundus. The sequence continues at coordinate 3,982,236 of NC_071391.1, read as the reverse complement.
GCTGCCTCCAGCTTCTGTGCAGGCTCAACGAGACATCATTCGCACAAACTCTGCCAAGACAAAGCCAAGGTTCCGGGTCTGCTGTCTGGATGAGGCCAACGTACTGACCTTGAGGTGTGAGGGAGTGTGGTCAAGGGCAGGGCCCACAAGGAGGTCTCCTGGACCTGATAGATAACAGGTCTCCAGGCTAAGGAGAGGGGCTTCGCCTTATGGACAGGAAGCATCTTGTACAACAGAACCTATTTTTCTCCTTGCTTTGGCCACTAGGAAGCTCAGGAAAAATTGGGGGCCCTACTCTGGAGACTTCCTACGTCCGGATTTTCCTTGGCTCCCTATGCTTATCTAAGCCTGGCTCTCCCTCTGTGGGAGCACAGCGTAGAGGGAGAGCTGGGCTCTGGGTCAGGCGCCTGGACTCAGGTCTGGGCCCCAGGCACCTCCTCTCATGGGGCACCTCCACTTCCTAAGAGCTGACTTCCTCCTCCTGCTGGTGGGGTAATAATCATAGTTCCTTTCTCATGCTGATTTACTGGGAGGGGCCTGGGGTGTGCTGACCACAGGGCCTGGCACGCAGTGATGACACTGCCTTTATCTGTTAAAAAAACCTTCCAGGGTGTGCGGTGTCAGGTGGTACCTTCAAAGTCGATCAGGCCATCCCCATTGAGGTCAATGTCGTGAAGGATCTCGTCCACCTCACGCTGGCTGAGGCGCTCCCCCAGCAGGACCTTGAGGGCCGCCCGGAGCTCCCCTAAGCTGATGCGGCCGTCCCCGTTGGTGTCAAACTGTGGCAGTATTGTGCGTGGTGTTGGGTCACCAATGGCAAGTCACTCGCCCACGCAGCCCCTCCCTCACAGCAGACAGGCGGGCCCCACCCGCCCTCCGCCCCGGGCCGCACCTCTCGGAAGGCGTCCCTCAGCTCCCGGACCCCGATCATGTCTGCAGTCTCGGCCAGCAGCTTGGGGCCCATCAGCTCCACAAAGTCTTCGAAGTCCACCTTCCCGCCACCTGGGGACCATCAGAGACCCCTGCCCAGCCCTGCCCCTCCTCTGCCCTCTGCCCTTCCTTCCCTCCGGGCCCCAAGGGCTGAGTCATCTGTAGTTTTTGATGGTGTTCTTTAATTTTCCTGAAGAGTTGGGGTGGGTTTAAGTCCCGGCTCCAAAGATCTGGCTGTGTGACCTTAGGCAAGTCAGTTAACCTTCCAGATACTCGATTTCCTCATCCCACAAATGGGAAGAGTGGTCCTTGCCCTGCCCACCTCATAGGGGATGGTGAGATTTTCTGGAAGCAGAGTCCTGGCTTGAGAATGACCCAGGTCTGGGCTCTGGGAGCTGGCTGAGGCACTCCCCCTGAGCCTGGGCTGCTAGGCTACCCTGTCCTGGCCTCTAGAGAACTGGGGAGGGGTGGGGGGGAGGGCGGGTTCTGAGGCACATACTGATTTGCTGGGAAATCTCAATGAGCTCCATCTCAGTGGGCATGTAGCCCAGCGTCCGCATGCAGGCGCCCAGCTCCCGGCAGCCGATGTAGCCGTCCTGGTCTCGGTCAAACTCCTGGAAGGCGACCTGAAGCTCTGCCGAGCAGGACAGTCAGTTTTTTTTCCAATGTTTCCCAGTTTCGATCAATTGACCCTTTTCCTCTTGGTCCAGTCATTCCCTCCTTCTAAACATTTTTGCAGCCTCAGGGCCTTTGCACATGCTATTTCTAAAATTCATTCTCTCAGCAAATATTTGAGGAGCATCGAGTACGTGCCAAGCTCTGCTCTAGGTAGTGGGGATGTGACAATGGAGAAGGGAAAAGAAAGGAAGGAAAGAAAGAAGGGAGGGAGGGAGGAAATCCCTGACCTCACGGCGCTCACGTTCTGAACCCTCTCCCCTCCTCCATGGTCCTTAGGGGACAGGACTCAAGGACGTCTTCCCTCTAGATTCCGACTCCTGCAGCCCATTTGTACTTGTAGTTGAAAGCACTTAGCACCATGGGTGCGTGTTGACTTATTAATGTCTCTCTCCAGAGGACATGGGCCCTCTCTGTCCAGTTTGCCATGACCCCGGCGCTCAGCACAGGGCCAGGCACTCGGTGGGCGCCAGGAAGTGTTTGCTGAGTCAGCAAACATAAAAGGGGCCCTCGACACAGGGTCCTGACCTGTGCAATGACAGCTGGGGTTCTGCCAATGCATCCCTGCTCAGTCTTGTCCCCAGTGTCCTTGCACAGGTCCCCTGCAGCCTCCTTCTTGCTCCTAGGTCCTCCTGGAGACTGCTGGGTCCCCCAGCCAACCCCCCTTCCCATGTGTGCACCCCCACACCCACCACTCCAGAAACTCTAGTTCTTCCCCAAAGCCTTTACCTTCAATCTCCTCTGGCCGCAGCTCCCGGTCCTGAGGGGTCACAGAGTGGTTAGGAATTCCCTGCACCCCTTGCTTCTTGTTCTTTGGGGCTCCCCACTTGGCCCCCCACAACACGCACATGCAGGGCTCATGTCTGACACTGCTCAGACCCAGTTCCTCCCACCCGTTCCTGCTGGGGGCCTGGGGGCCTCGGGTTCCCCTCTTCCCTGCCACCTGCCAGGCCTCTCCCAGGGCCCTCCCCCCGCTGCCACCGTCTTCTAGTGCACGAGGCCCCATTTGCCAGAGATGGGCAGGTCCCAGGAGTGGGGGCCTCATTGTCACTGTCCGCCTGCTAGGGGCCCTGCCACCTCCCTATCCACCCCTGGGTGGCTGTCTCTGACATTTCTCTGAGTCTCTCTCTGCTCCCCCAGTCCCCGGGGTCTGTATGCCTTTGCTCCAGCCTCCCCACTCAGTCCTCTCCCCCTTACTCAGGGAGAGGCAGGGTGAGGGAACAAGGGCAGCGGGGGGGGGGGGGGGGCGGGGGGGCAGGCAGCCGTACATACAAGCTGGGTGGCCGCGATGCTGGGCCGCAGGAAGATGCAAGCAGGCCCCACCAGGCTGCTGAGCACCGAGTAGCCCTGGACGCCCGGCCTGGGGCCCCCCTGCTCCTCAGGGCTGAGGCTGGGGCCTGGGCTGTGGTGGGAGCCCCCTGGGGGGGAGCCAGGCCACTGCCAGCTGTCCTGCAGCGGAGCCGGCCGTGAGCTGGGGCAGGGGCTGCCCGCACCCCCGCTCATCCGCCTCTCCTGTCTTTGGCACCTGGCACAGGAGAGAGGGGGCCCTCACCTATTAATACTCTAGGCTGGAAGGCCCCCTTCCTTACTGTTCATTTGGGCAAACTGAGGCCCAGGAAGGGCAAAGGACTTGGCCAACGTCACCCCAAAAGCCTGTGGCAGAGTGGGACCTTGAGCTCGAGTTCTTTGTCCCCCAGGTCAAGATTGAGTAGCAGAGATCAGGGCCAGGCAGCTGGGTGTGCAGCTGGAGGCCAGCTGAGCTTGGCAAGGGAGGCCCAGTGGGAAGCAACCCCTTCATCCCCCAGATGTGCCTACCTGTAACCCCTGCCCGGCCTCACACAGGGTCCTGCCCACCCACCTGACCCTTCCACAGTCCAGCCTCGGCTCCCAGCCTTGGCTTCTCCCCTTTAGCCCTCCTACCTTAGGCCTCCGGGATTGGGGCCGCTTGGCACAGTTGCCCATGGGCCCCCAAACCATGCCAAGCCTGGAGTCCCGGGGATGGCCCAGGGCTGGGCCTCCACAGACGCTGTGGGCTCCTGCCAGCCCCCAGCTTCTCCCAGTGAGTCTGGGAGCAAGGCAGGGGATTTTCTGAGGGTTTTGTGGGGAAGATCAGGGGCGGGTGGGCAGGCAGAGAGCCCTGGGCACAGGGGCTTGGGTCCTAATCTGGGATTATCTCTGAGAATCGTTGCTGGTGAGGGGGGCCACTCGGGGCCCAAGGCCCCCTGGAAGCCCAGTCTCCCCCTGTTCACCCCTGAGGGTCTTCCAGATAGTCCTTCTCCAGCATCCCTCTCCCCTCAGCCCCTACCCCTAATCTCTCAATCAGAAGAGATTTTGTTTCTTCTGAAGCAGGGACCGGACCTGGGAGGGGAAGCCGGGGCGGTCTGGGGCATCTCTCCCATCTGAATGGCAGATGAGACCAGGTGGTATGACCTCTGCAGAGCCTTTCCTCTCTGCCTGTCCTGGGAGAGCTGACCACCTCTGCCCAGCCTGGGAAGTCCCTGCCCCTTTTCCTGCCAGGACCTTGGCTCTCACCTCAGAGTACCTGCCCAGACTTCCTGCCCTTGGCCCCTCTGCCTGGGCCAGCCCCCCAGCTCCGGGGCTGTGGGCCTGCTGCAGGACTCAGCAAGGACAGCGGTGGGCAGCGAAGCCAGCCTCCCTCATGAGCCGCTGACTGAGTGGCTGGCCCCTTCCTCAACATGCGTGTCCAGGCTTTATGCTGCCTGGGCTCGGCCCTGGGTCTGTCCTAGAGGGCCCCAGCTGGGGTGTAGGGTCCCCTCTGATTGCTCATGGTCCCCTCAGGTGAGGACAATCCCACACTCCTGCCCACTTTACCTGCCCGTAGGCCGCCTGCACCTGGGCCTCGAGCTCCTGCAGGAGCAGCCGCCGCCTGGTGACTGCTGGGCTGTCAGGGGTGCGGCTGGGCCCTGCAGGGCCCTCAGAGGGCTTGAGGTCCCCTGTGGGGAGTCTGTCACCTTCTGGACCCTGGGGAAGGGCCATGGAGACGAGGGCTTGGCACCTCTTATTGGCCGGGGTCACCGCCCCACTCTGGTCTCTTTGGTCCTGCAGGAGGGTCGCCAAGTGGGCAGCTGTGGGTGTGGTCCCCACAGGGTCGTGGCTTCTCCCCTCCCTGTTGCTCACCCTCTGGGCCCCAGGCCCTCCAGGGACCATCTTTCCTAGTTCCCCATGCCACTCATACGATGCCTCTCCCAAATCCCAGCCCTCCCTGCACCCCACCCCCTCCAACCTTCTTTCAGGCCACAGACAGCACAGGGGTGGGCTGTGCTGACCCCAGCTGCCCTGACTCTCTGGCCCCTGCTTCAGACTCTCCCTGTGCTCCCTCCCCCTCTGCTTCTGCCCCGATCTCTGCCCCACGCATGGTATCTCTGTGTGCCTGTCTCACCCGCAGCCCCTCTCTCCGCTCCCAGCCCCCTGCCAACCTGTGCTCTCTCAGGCCTTCTCTGTCACTTCCCACCCTCTGTTGCGTGGGGCTCTTTCTCACACTGGTCTGTCTTTCTGTCTGTCCATCCTTGTTCTCCTATCCCCCCCTCCCCCAGGATGGCTCCTGGATTGTTGAAAGACAAGCCCTCCAGCTTTCCCTCAGACCTCCTGCCTTCCCCCTCCCCCTCCTGCCAGCACCTCCAACCTCCTGCTTCTCAAGGAAAAGGATGGGGGTGACCCAGGCAGCCTCATTGGCCTCTTGTGCCCCCTCATTATGTCCCCAGACCACTCACCACACAGCTGCCTGCTCCTCACCTCCCAGAATGAGGTCAGTGGTCCCGCCCAGCCCGGCTCCAGGTCCTTCATGATTTATTCACCTGCCCCTGCACCAGCTTTTGTCCGAGGGAACCAGATCCTGCCACCTGAGCCACGGGCTCTGGCCTCTCGCGGCCCTGCGGCCGTCCATTCATGTATTCCTTCTGCAAGTGTCTGAGGCCGGCTGCTGTGGCCTCACGACAGACCTCATCTGCCTGAGGGCCCTGCTCTCCGGCACCTGTCACTCAGAAAATGGCCAGTAGACTCTCACGTGCTTGGGGCACTGACGCAGGCATCAGGGGGGTTTCATGGAGGAGAGAGGGGAAGGGGGACATTATTGCCATTGCCCACCCACATTTAACCTGGGCTTGGCCCCAGGCCAGTGTTGGGGTCCCCAGTAGGGATCAGCTGTGAACTTGGAGTGTCCCAGACGCTGGAATCGACAGGAGGTGTTGGGTGGAGAGAGGGAGGAGTCAGTAGCCCCTGGGGAGGGTATGGGTGGCGAGAGGCTGGAAAAATTTCAGAGGGGCTGAATCTTGAGCAAATAAACATTTGCGGAGCACCTGCTGGTGCCCTCCGGGCGCTGGAGCCCAGTCCCTTCCTCCTGGAAACTTCTGCCTGGCAGGAGGTGCATGCTCAGCAAATGCAGAATGGCTGTGGTGGGGCTAAGCTCAGGGAAGGGCCCAACGGGCTGTCCAGAGGGCAGAGAGAGGGAACCCTGCTGCGACCGGGGCCTGCGGAAGCCACAGAAGTGACCTGTGAGCCAAGACCAGAGGGGTGGTGGGCATGACCAAGGGAAGGGAGCCGTGGCCACAAAGGCAGAGGGAACAGTTGCCACACAGCCCTGAGCAGGTCTGAGGATCTGAGAAAAGGCCAGCGTTGACAGGAGAGTGGTTGCTGGCCGGGTGGTCAAGGGTGGGAAGGGCTCATTATGACCATTCCTGGTGACCATTCATTTGCAGGCTCCGCCTAAGCATCCTTCAGCACCTCTGCACCCCAGGTCACACCTCGACCCACAGGCTGGGGGTGCACTGCATCCAAGGCAGCCCCGCAAACACCCCTCAGAGATGGGGGCTCCCCCATTTTCTGCAAGGTCGTAGAAAGGGGCTTCAGGCCTGGGTTCCCCCAGGTAAGGCATTTCACCTCTCCGAGCCTCAGTTTCCTTGTCCAGAAAATGGGGGTTGACCTACTACTATCTGCCTCACGGTGCCTTCATGAAAATTAAATGGTAAAGGATCTTGCAGGTTCCTGGCATATGGGTAAGGATCAAAAAATGGTGGCTGCTACATGTGATAAATGACTTCATGTCCAAATAGCCACCTAAGACAGTGAGAAGTGGTGAGAAACGGGTGTCCCAAAGTATAAGCTGGAGTAGTGGAGGCTCTAACTGGGCAAGGTATAGTGGGCGGAAACATTTTCAAACAAGAAGCACAGCCTTTGTGTCTAGGTGAAGAAAAGCTCACTTGGAACCCCCTCCTGGCCTGTGTTCGATGAACAGCACGGAGGACGTTCATCTCGGTGCCTTTGATTTGCCCGTCCTGACTGAGCTGAGCGGAGGCCCCAGCTCCAGTGTCCAGGATGTCCAGGTGGATCAGGGGTTGCCACACAGGATGACGGATGGGTGGGTGGTGGACGGGTGGGCGGATAGATGGATGACTTGTTAGACAGGTGTTTGAATGGTTGGTAGTTGGAAAGATGGATGATTGAGGTGGATGGAAGGATGGACAGGGGGTTGGATAGATGGACAGGCGAATGGATAGTGAAGTGGGTAGATGGGAAGGTGGACAGGTGAATGGATGGATAGGTGAGCAGGTGGGTGGCCTACTAAATGGCAGGATCACTAGAGGGGCTAGTGATTAAATGTTTGGTAGATGGATGGATGCATGATTGTACGACAGCTGACTGGGTGGGTGGGTGGATAGGTGGATAGGTGAGTGGGTAAAAAGATGAATAGATAATGGATTTATTGAGTGGGTGACTGCGTGAATGGGTGGATAAATGGATAGGTGGGTGTTTTGATGGACTGCTGGTCAAATGTTTGGTTGTTGGATGGATGGATGTTTGGACAGATATATACATGGACATACAGACAGATGGACTGTCAGTGAAGGTCTTATATTCTTTGTTAGAAGAGTCCATTAGGGTGGAGATAGGTAAGCAGATCTTACCTATTCTGGTGTCTCCCATGGTGTCTGGCCGGCACGTCACCTGGTCCATAGCAATCAACGTGTGAAGGAAGACTTGTGTCTCTCCCCACCTGCCCACAGAGCTGCGACCCCTCCGAGGGCAAAGATAACGGCTCCTTCTGCACCCTGTTCCCCACAAGCCACACCCAGGCTTGGCACCTGGTAAGCACATACACAGACCCATGTTGAGGTACCACTTCACACTCACCAGGATAGCTAGAGTGAAAAAGGCAGACAATAACACTTGCTGGTGAGGATGTGAGGTTGGAACCTTCATATGCTGCTCTTGAATTTATAACATAGCGCCACTCCTTCGGAAGAGTCTGGCAGTTCCTCCAAATGAGTTACCATATGACCCAGAGATTCCACTCCCAGGTGTATACCCAAGGGAGTTGAAACATGCGTTCATACAACGTTGGTATGCTGATGTACACACAGCACTATTCATAATAGCTAAGAGGTGAGACAAGCCAAATGTCCATCAGTGCAGGAGCAGGTAAAGGAAATGTGCATTTCCACACAGCGGAGTACGATTCAGCCATAGGGAGGGATGAGGCACTGGCACACGCTACAGTGCAGATGAATCTGGAGACCATTATGCTAAGTGAAAGCGGCCAGGCACAGAAGACCACATAGTGTCTGATTCCCTTCACATGAAATGTCCAGAATAAGCAAATCCAGAGCGAGTCGTGGCTGTCAAGGATGGGGGAGGGGGAATGAGGAATGACTGCTGATGGGTAGGGGGTTTCCTTCTGGGGTCACGAAGATGTCCTGGGGCCAGATGGTAGTGATGGCCGCACAGCGCTAAATGTAATGAAAGCTACAAAACATACACTTCGTAAAGGGGCATTTCATGTAACAATAAGGCTGCTTATTTCCATATATTTAAAATCCCCCCAAAGACAGGTGCTGGTGTACACATGAACTGGAAGTGGGGATGGGACACAGAGAGGTGCCTGGCCAATTGGGCTGGGAAAGCTGTGCCTTTGGGCCCCAGAGCAGGAGGCCCCAGGGCGGCCACAGAGCTGGACCACAGGCTAGGCCCATAGAGCTAGAGGATTGTGGGAAAAAGCAGCCACTACAGCACAGGACCAAGGCATCCTGGGTGGCAGCCCTCCCGGGGGACCTGAACACGATGGCGGGAGAGGGGGAGCCCTGGGAGGATGGCGCAGCAGATGGCAGGGGGCCTCCCATTCTCTTGGGTCTGAGATGCCTGTGCACAGAGGGACGGGGGTGGGGAGTGCTCCAGGCCAGAGCAGGTGGATGAGCCTCTCTGAGCCTTGGGGTCCTCCTCTGTGTAGTGGGGTGGAGACCCCCTCCCTCCGTCCTTCCTTCCCTCCCTCCCTCCCAGGGTGTTGTGGAAATGAAATGAGACCATTTATATGAAAGCTCTTCGTAAGCTGCTAAATGCTGGGCAGATGTTCCTCCAGCTGTGGATCCAGGATAGAAGTCAGCTCTGGCACCCCCACCCACACGGCCTCCCAGCCCCCAGGCAGCCCTGAGCACCCATGAGGCTAAGAGATGCTGGTGGTTAGGCAGAATGGTTTTATTTCTCACGCTTTGGGTGGGTACTTATGCCCCTGGGAAGGATGCCTTTTTCTCCTCATGGCTCTGACAGGAAAACCAGGCTGAGATGGAACTCCATCAGGCCCCGGTTCCCAAGGAAGACTACCTTACCCACTGAGAGCCTTACCCACACCCCTGCCTTGGGTAGGGGCAGCTGGGAGAACGTGGCTGTGGGTGCCAGATGGGCCTGCAGGGAGACACTGGGCTCTGCCTGGAAGGACGCAGCCCCCAGGTCCAGGAGTGTTACTGGCATTGAGGTTCTTGGGTTCCCCAAGATAGAAATTGAGAGCAAACCCCAGTGGAACTTCCAGGCAAATTTTATTAAGCTTGTGCCTGAGCACAAGGGAGGGAGCGCAGAGGGAAGGGAGGTCCTCCAAGCTGACTCGGGGCTGACTCTGCTTGACTGCTTTTATAAGCTGGAGACAAATCAGGCTGACAGAAAAAGACAGGCTTTTTGATAAATTTTCCACTTCAGAGTCTCAAGACTTATTTTTGCTGCTGCATTGCCTGGTAATGGTGTTTGCACCTTCGGCGTTGGGGCAAGATGGTGGTGTCGTTCGCCAGCGCCACACCGGGAAGGTCAGATAGCTCTCAGACCTGGACCAACTGCACACGAGGTCAGTACTTTCAACAAGTGCAAGGATGCAAGCAGTTAGAAGGGGATAAGATCAGCTACCTCTGTGTTTTAAGCGGACAATGATAGGTGGCGACATTTTTGCAGTCAGCTTACCCAGTCGGTATTCCTTCTGGCCACCTGATCTTAACCTGGCCTCCTGGCCACCTGGTAGTTTTCCCAAGTCCCTATGCTGCTTCAGGAAGTCCTGTTCATTCTGTTACTGGGCAGGGGCCTGAGCAGGCTGCCTAGGGCCAGCTGTAGCGTGTGGGCTCTGGACTTCCTGTAGGGGAGATGTCACAACACGAGTCCAGGTGACTATGAGGATGCGTTTGTTAAAGCTGGAGACAGCGAAACAAGGAAGGGCTTAGCACAGAGAAGGCAATACGAGAGCCTGGGCTGGGCTGCCTGAGCTCACTGGGACGTCAGAGAAAAGGAGGCTTTGGGGACAGGTTTGGGGGATTAGCCTGGGACAAGCTGCCAGCTGCCCATGACCTTAGAGTTTAGGAGTCGTGTGCCAGTGAAGAAAGAAGGAGGGGGCTGGGGGAGAAGAAAGGAAAGGGAATGGCACGGAATGCTTTTCAGAGGGAGAGCACACATGCTGGGTCCTTTGTCTGGAGTTTTTCTCTCTCTCTTGTTGGAGGGAATCTCAGGGGAGGGTTTCAGCAGAACATTCATCAGTTCTCCAGGTGTGCCCTTTCAGGGTCCTGGTCTCCACTGATTGGTCAGTGCCAGGGCTGGGGGTCTTTAGTCATTGCAGTTGGTTCTGGCCTTGCCCACCTGGTTGTGCTGCTTTTCTGGGCCCAGGGCTGAAATACCACTGAGGCCTAGAAGTTATCTCCAGGGAGGAAAGGCCGGGGAAGGAGAGGTTACTCTGGGGGTGAGGGCCTTGTATTCCCAGGTGAGGTCCTTGTTTCCCCCCCGCCAGGCCTTCTGCCCTGGTGACCATCTGCACCTGGCTGTAGATTGCTTGGCCATTGTGTTCAGCTGTCCGTCTCAATTCCCTACTCCACTTGCCAAGGAATTTTCTTAGCTTCTTACTATCCTGTCTCAGTTCCAGTCTTTCTGTCTTTCCATCCACCCATATCCCCAAGGCCAGCCTGTATTTGAAGAGTACAGGGTACTCTTCAAAAACTGGTTTGGAGGTGACAGACCTTGCAGAAGAATGAGGGTTAAAAGTGAGGCCCCTGAAGCCAGACCTCGGTTTGAATCCTGTTTCCTAGCTGCGTGACCTTGGGAAAGTCACTTAACTTCTCTGTCTCAGTTTCGTCCTCTGTCAAATGGGGGTCAGAATAGTACCAAGCTCAGGGTTGTAATATTTGTAAATTTCTCAACACAGTCCTCAGTCTCTAAAAGTTCGCTCTTATTATTATCACGGACAGAGAATGTGTAAATGTGTAACATTAGGGTGGCTGGTGCCACGGGCTGTGAATGAATTCACAAAGAGAAGAAATGCAGAGAACCAAGGTCTTACTTTCCAAGAGAAGAAAGGGGCCTATGCAGCGGCTGGCAGAGCTGGTGGTCCCACATTCACATGTGGATGAACCGGAAAGAACAGTGGGGAGGGAGATGGACTACGCAACCCAGGGTTCCAGCTCCAGGAAATAAAGCCTCAAAACCTCTCACTGAAAACACCCGTGGGGGTTGAGGCAGCAGCGGGAGAAACTCCCAGCCTCACAGGAGAGTTCCTTGGAGAGACCCACAGGGTCCCAGAACGTACACAAAACCACCCACCTGGAATTCAGCACCAGAAGGGCCCAGTTGCCTGTGGGTAGTGGCAGAAGTGACTGAAAGCTAGCAGAGAGCTGAACAAGTGGCACCGTTCCCTCTCGGACCCTCCTTCACATACAGTATCACAATGCAGCCAAGTGGGTTGCTCCGACCTGGCAAATACCTAAGGCCCCTTATACATAACAGGTGCGCCGAGACCCCCTCCCCAAAAATGGCCCAAATGAAAGAACAGATCAAAGCTCCAGAAAAAATACAACTAAGCAATGAAGAGATAGCCAAGCTATCAGATGCACAGTTCAAAACACTGGCAATCAGGATGCTCACAGAAATGGTTGAGTATGGTCGCAAAATAGAGGAAAAAGTGAAGGCTATGAAGAGTGAAATAAAGGAAAATGTACAGGGGACCAACAGTGACAGGAAGGAAACTGGGACTCAAATCAACGGTTTGGAGCAGAAGGAAGAAATAAACATTCAACTAGAACAGAATGAAGAAACAAGAATTCAAAAAAATGAGGAGAAGCTTAGGAACCTCCAGGACAACTCTAAACTTTCCAACATCAGAATCATAGGGGTGCCAGAAGGAGAAAAGGAAGAACAAGAAGTTGAAAAACTTATTTGAAAAAAAATGGAGAACTTCCCTAAGCTGGTGAAGGAAATAGACAGGCAAATCCAGGAAGCTCAGAGAGTCCCACAGAAGTTGGACCCAAGGAAGCACACACCAAGGAACATCATAATTGCATTAGCCAAGATTAAAGAGAAGGAGAGAATCTTAAAAGCAGCAAGAGAAAAGGAGACAGTTAACCTACAAAGGAATTCCCATAAGACTGTCAGCTGATTTCTCAAAAGAAACCCTGCAGGCAAGAAGGGGCTGGAAAGAAGTGTTCCAAGTCATGAAAGGCAAGGACCTACAGCCAAGATTGCTCTATCCAGCAAAGCTATCCTTTAGAATGGAAGGGCAGATATCATTCAGAATGGAAGGGCTTCCTAAACAAGGTCTAGTTAAAGGAGGTCATCATCACCAAGCTCTTATTATATGAAATGTTAAAGGGACTTATCTAAGAAAAAGAAGGTCAAAAATATGAACAGTAACATGACAACAAACTCACAACTTTCAATAACCAAACCTAAAAAACCAAAAACAAAAACAGAAACAAACTAAGCAAACAACTAGAACGGGAACAGAATTGCAGAAATGGAGGTCACATGGAAGGTTATCAGCGGGGAAGGGGAGGAAAATGGGGAAAAAGTTACTGGGAATAAGAAACATAATTGGTAGGTACCAAATAGACAGGGGAAGGTTAAGAATCGTATAGGAAATGGAGAAGCCAAAGGACTTATATGTATGACCCATGGACATGAACTAAGGCGGGGGGTTGAGGGGAATGCAGGTGGGAGGGGGTGAGCAGGGCAGAAGGGAATAAAGGGGGGAAATGGGACAACTCTAATAGCATAATCAATAAAATATATTTAAAATAATAATAATAATAAAATAAAGGCTTCTGGGCTTCACAAGAAGAAAAAGGAAAAAGAAAGAAAGGGGCTGAAGTGCAGAGAGTCGCACCCGCCCGGAAGGCGGGGGCTGGGAGCTCCTACTGGGCTGCGATGGGCGAGGGGGTTGCATTTGGCAGTCAGGGTTGTTGCAGACAGGATGCTGTGGTCAGTTTTGTGGGGGCTCCAGTTTGCTTTGATGGTATCCTTAGGTGCAGGGTCCAGTCTGACTTCCCGTGTCCCGTTTTGCAATTTTTCAGCACATCAGTGCCTTTAGGATACTTTCAGCCATTTTCCAGCCCTGATAATCTCCATTAATCTCAGAAAAACAGCAGTTCATTGTGACTGACAGGGCCAAGAAAAGGACAGCTAGCTCTGGTAAAGAGGGCCTGACAGGGGCTTTTTGTCCTTGTAGGTAAGTCTATTGAAATTGCATTTGTTCATGCAACAAGCATGTACTGAGCGCCTACTGTGTGCTGGTGCTGGGAACCCAGCTGTGGGCAAGGTACTCAGTCCTGGCCCTCTGGGGGCCCTGAGGAGTCACGTGCACTTGGGTGTGTACAAAGATATCCCTCCTACAGTCACTGGCCTGCAGGCAGGGAACAGCCCTGTGGATGGGCAAGTAGGCCTGTCTGGCCCTGCCCCCACCACACCCAGCGTTTTGCCTGGGACCAAGCTGAGTGACTTAGCGCATTCCTGGGGTGAGGCAGGGAGGACTGAGGGGGTGGAGCAGACCATAAACACAAGCCCTCTGGGCTCCTCTCCACTTCCTGAATGCTTGCCCTTCACCACCAGCCAGTAAGTAGGGTCTGGACCGGGTAGGGGGTGGGCCCTGGCCAAGCCACCCTCTGTCCGGGAAGTCTGACTCCAGCTGCAGCTCCAAGGGCAGCCCTTCATCCCGCGCTCTGTCTGTCTCTGCTAGTGCCACCCTACACCATCGTCTACTTCCCCGTCCGAGGTGCGGCACCTGTTCCTTCTGGAGGATGAAGGGCTCAGGCCGGCACAGGCCAGACGCTGAGGCTGATCCCTGGACTTGGGCCAGGGCCAGAAGTGGGATTGAGGGGGCAGGGCCAGAGCTGGCTTTTGCCACTCTTCCTCTGTCTTCCCTGGGACACTTGGGGCTGGGTGTCCCCCTCTCAAAGACACAGTTGGGGCCATGGTCTCCATTCTTCCCCTGATGTCCATCCTCTCCCAGAAGGCTGCCAGGTTAGGTTTTCTATCCCGTTCCTCTGTCCCCTTGGTACACTCCTGTCTCCCTGTCCCCTGCATCCCCCCAGGGCGCTGCGAGGCCATGCGAATGCTGCTGGCCGACCAGGGCCAGAGCTGGAAGGAGGAGGTGGTGACCAAGGACGCCTGGCTGCAGGGCTCGCTCAAGGCCTCCTGTGTGCGTGCCTGTGCCCGGCGGGGCCGGGGCTGGGCCTTGGGGGGCAAACTAAGGAGGGGGACAGCTGAGCTCAGTGTCCCTTACAGAGCCATGCCATCCCCCCAGCTGTATGGGCAGCTCCCCAAGTTCCAGGATGGAGACCTGACCCTGTACCAGTCCAACGCCATCCTGCGCCACCTGGGCCGCTCCCTCGGTGAGTCCTGAGGTCCAGGAAGCCCCTGACGTGTCCCAGCAGGATGTTCGGGGGCCTGAGCTGCTGCAGGCACAGCCACCAGAGTCCTGCCCAGGCGCCCTTGAGGAAGGGGGCAGGGCCAGAGCTAGGAGGTCTACGGGTGAGGGGGTTGGGGTGGCCAGTCCACCTGGTCAGGGGCAATGCCTGCAGCTCAGGCCACCCCCAACCAGGGCTCTATGGCAAAGACTGGCGGGAGGCGGCACTGGTGGACATGGCGAACGACGGGGTGGAAGACCTCCGGAAGCTCTGTAGCCACCTCATCCACCATAACTATGTGAGTGTGGGCTGGGCCGAGGCTGGTGCTCAGGGCCGGAGGTGGTCACCTGGCCAGGCACATGGCATGCTGTCCCCAGGATCCCCCCTGGTTGCAGGAGGAGAGCAAGGCCCAGTATATTGAGGAGCTGCCAGCGCACCTGAAGCCTTTTGAGACCCTACTGGGCCAGAACCAGGGTGGCCAGGCCTTCATCGTGGGTGACCAGGTTAGCGCTGGGTCCAGCCCATTGTGGGTCCATTTCCCAGGTAGTGAAACGGAGGCCCAGAGCGGGGCTATGACTGGTTCACCAAAGCAGCCAGAGTTCTGGACCCAGCACCCGTCTCCCCTGACCCTGCTCAAGACCCCCGACCCCTGCCCTGCAGATCTCCTTCGCGGACTACAACCTGCTGGACTTGCTGCTGAATCACCAGGTCCTGGCCCCCAGCTGCCTGGACTCCCTCCCCCTGCTCTCGGCCTACGTGGCTCGCCTCAGCGCCCGGCCCAAGCTCAAGGCCTTCCTGGACTCCCCCGAGCACAAGAACCGTCCTGTCTTTGGAACCCGAAAGATATGAGCCTGTGCGGCAGCCTTGGGAGAGGGGCTGCTCTTGGAAACCAATAAACACCGTGAGAGGGAAGCTGCACTGTGGTCAATGAGGGGCAGGGTGGGCGCAGGGGACCCCTCTGCTCCTTCCCTTGTGCTTTTGCAAGGCAAAAGGTTGCCTTGGGGGCGGGGAGGGCTGGGCAGGGCAGCTGGGCAGCCGGGTCCTGAACACCATTAGGCCCGAGGCTATTGGGGGACGCAGGAGTTCTGAGTCCAGAGGGGAAGATGAGACACCACACTTCATGGATGCACCCGGAAGACTTCCTGCAGGAGGGAGTTGACCTCACTGAAGGCACTGACGATTATAGCAACATGCAGAACCGTGAACAGAACGGACAGCCCCTGCCGTAGTGTGATGGGTTCTGTCTTCTGGGAGCACACACAGGTGCTGTGCACGCATGCACACTAGGGAGCGAGTGACACACACACTTGGGTGTTTCACACGTGCATCTCATGTGTCACCAGGGTCATCCCAGGCCGTGTGGCAGGTGGCCAGCAGGACCAAGTGTGAGGCTGAAGGCAGATTGGGAGCTCTGGTCAGCAACCCAAGTGGAGGGTCAAGGGTCTCCCTTAGCTTCAGGGAGCCTCTGTCAGCCCAGTGGGAGTGCCCTGCCACCTGCCCACTCCCAGCCCACCTCTCTCTCCTAAAAGGCTGCGGCTGCCTCCCCCAACTCCCGACCCCAAGGCCCCATTGTGAGCTGCCGGAAGGCCGGACCCCTGACTGGAGTCGGGACCCCTGTCTGTCCGTCCCCACCTGTGCAGCCTTGGACA
Organism: Desmodus rotundus; assembly: GCF_022682495.2. NCBI lineage: Eukaryota > Metazoa > Chordata > Mammalia > Chiroptera > Phyllostomidae > Desmodus > Desmodus rotundus. Next base: position 3,966,053 of record NC_071391.1, on the reverse strand, counting down.
CTGGCTGGTCCTGAGCCCGCTTCCTCGCCTGACATCTCAGGCGGTCACAAAGTGCCACACTGTTTTCCAAGCAGCTCCCGAGTGCCAGACACTTGGCAGGTCTTCAGACCTCACTTCACAGACGAAAACCCTGCGAGCTGCACTGGAATTCACACCTTGATGACCACGCCTGGTTTCTTTCTGAAATAGCCCCAGAAAAATGCTCTCAAACATGCTCCGAACAAGTGAAGTGGTCCGTGAAGTGGTTATTTAAAACGTTAGTGAAATGTTAAATATCCTGACTGAACCCAGCTCAAAGCCACAGGGAGCATCAGAAGAAAAAGCACAGGTCACGCCCCACCCCTGGCCCACTTTCCCCAGCTCTGCAAATGCCGAGAACAGGGGGAGCAGGTCCCACGGAGGCTCCTCCTACTGGACCTGGGAGACAGTTTCCCCCCAAAACTGCAGAGTGCTCATCCGGGAGGTGTCCTTGGCAATGAAAGCACACCTGGGCTCCAACCCTTCCCATCCGAAGACTTGGGAGGGGGCGAGGGGCAGCCTCTGTGTCTCCAGGTGGGATGAGCACAAGACAAGAGCCAGGGGTCCTGCAGGCATGAGCTTTGTTTGCAGCCCCCCCAACTTATTTTCATGAGCCTTGTCCCTGAGAACGGCACCCTTGGGAGAAAATGAAACCGAGATGTCTGCCCCCATCACTCCCCCAGTGTGCTGCATCCAAGATGGGGTTCTGGCTCTGAAGTGCGTCCGCCAGGAGAAGAGGCGGCCTGGAAAAGACTGGGGCTTTGTGCACTTAAGTCTCCCAAAGACCTGTGGGTTAGGCCACACCTGTGGAAAGTGACCGTTTTTGAGAGTTTGAAGTAGTTGTTTTTTCCTGTTACTCCAAAAATAATGCCACTGCGACCGAGCGCAGCCACGCACTGCCGCATTGGGGGTGCGCCCGTGAGCGCACCTGGCACAGGCAGTAGCAGCGGGCTCGGTGCCAGGAGCACCCCGGAGACCGCAGCTCGCGTTTCTGCTCAACAGGCTGGGAGGACGTGAATCAGACTGTGGAGGTGGTCGTGGCTGAGAGAGTGGGGCCCGTGAACAGAGACGCGTGAGCTTGTGTGCGTTTAGGTCCCTGACTCTCGGCCCTGAGAAAGCAGCTCTACCCCGCCCTTCTCCTGGCTTGTTCCTGCGAGCCTGTGAATGAAGACTTGTTGGAGTTGAGTTTCTGTGACTTCAGCAGGAAGAAGCTGTGATAGTTTCAAAATATGCTCTCAAACCCTTTGACAACTTTCACCTCAACATCTGGAACCTAATCCCCTACCCGTTGAGTGCAGCTGGACGGAGTGCCTGGCCTCCAACTCATCAGTGTGGTGGAGAGGGTGGGGCACGGCGTCCAAGACTAGGTCATAAAAGGGCCTGTGGCTTGCTCTTGGGTCACATACTCTGGGGGAAGCCAGCTGCCACGTCGCCAGGATGCTAGAGCAGCCCTGTGGAGAGGCGCAGGTGAGGAGGAACTGAGGCCTCCCGCCAACAGCCAGCAGGCAATCGCCGGCTAGCAAGCAAACTTGAGAGGGAATCCTTACCCCCAGTGAAGCCTGCGATGGCTGCAGCCCCAGCCACCGTCCTGCCTGCAACCTCATAATACTGCAACCTCAGTATTAACCACATCTTCTATTTTCTGTATGCTGATGCCTTAACATCCGGGGCTTTGCTGACTCTGGACCGGGCTGTCCCTCCTGGGGTTAGCTGGTTCCTGAGATGATAAACAGCTTGCCTTTCAGATACAAACCGACAGATTCAGAGCCCATGCCCCCAACTACCTCCTTTATTGGGCTCCCACCCACTGGGCCACCGTCCCCCTTCCCTGACTCCCCCAAGGCCAGGGGCAGTCCTGGGGCCCCAGAGCCTGCTGAGATTGTCTCAATTAAGCATTCCTTAGCCTGCTTACCCTGCCTTGCCCGCTCCTTTCCTTTACCACAGACAAGGCTCCTGCCTCCAGTGCCCTGTCTCCCTCTGCTTCCTGGCCCCTGCTGCTTCCCAGTGTGGACCCCGTGGCATGACGTGCCTCATTCTCTTGGGATCTGTGAGGAATAATCTATCTTTTCAATCGAAATTGCCTCCTGATCAACAGGAGGCCTGCCACACCTAATAATAATAAAACCTAGCCCTGGCTGGTGTGGCTCAGTGGATTGAGCACTGGCCTGTGAACTGAAAGGTCACCAGTTCGATTCCCAGTCAGGTCACATGCCTGGGTTGCAGGCTAGGTCTCCAGGAGGGTGTACATGAGAGGCAACCACACACTGATGTTTCTCTCCCTCTCTTTCTCCTTCCCTTCCCTACCCTCTCTAAAAATAAATAAATAAAATCTTAAAAAAACAACAACTACTATATTTAAAGTGGAGACCCTATGCAGCAACTACCCAGCCAAACACCTTGCAGATTTGTCTCAGAAATGGAGACAATAAATGCTTGTTGTGTTAAGTGGCTACATCTGAGGTAACTTGTTAGGCAGCAATAGACAAAGAGTCAGAGCTGGCAGACGCTGTCCGGCCACAGTGTGGACAAAGCAGATTTCTAGGCAGGCGCTCTGAGGTTTCAAGAGCTGTTTTCCAGAGGTCTCCTGGTTCATTTGGTTGAGGTCTGAGGTCCCTGAGGGCACTCAGGCTCGGGAGGTGGTCGGTGCTGGGGACAAAGGCACACTCTTCAAACAGGAGTCTTTCCATAAACGATCCCAATTCCTGAGTGTGGGCCCAGCCCATGTTCCAGTAATTGGTGTTTCCACCCACCTCGTTCATGCAGAAGAAGTGGGAGGACCCTGGGGTTACGAGAGCAGGTGGCGAACTTGACTTCAGGTCCCAACTCTGCCCCATTCTTGCTGCGTGACCTTGAGCTAGACACCCGAACAAGAGAACGTCTACAGCCCTGAGCACAGGGCATGGGACATGGCGCATGTTTGCCAAATGGCGGAAAACGAGTTCCGTAGGGACCCGGCTTGCCTGACACTATCGCCATCAGTGTGGGTGCTGGGTCAGCGCCTTGAGGAAGCTTCGTGTCATCGTTCACCATGTTTTGTACAAATAAGCAAAGGAGCAAGGGAAATAGGTAGGCCATGAGTTGACCGGTAGCAAAACTTGAAGTTTGACGTTTCCAGTCAAGTAGTCACTTGGGCGCTTGCATGTAGAATCAAGTGAATAAATATTAATGCGTTGTGACTTCTCTCCCCGTACAGTTTTTAAAACCCAGAGTTTTGTTGTTCAACTTTTAAAATCAGCACCTTGTTACTATTTTTTAATCCTCACCCGAGGATATGTTTATTGATTTGAGAGAGAGAGAAAGGGAGGGAGGGAGGGAGGGAGGGAGAGAGGAACATCAATCAATGACCTCCCCTGACCAGGGATCGAACGCGCAGCCTTTTGCTGTATGTCAAGACGCTCCAACCAGCCGAGCCACCCTGCCAGCGCAATACATTATTTATTTTAAAAAAATTTGTTTTCAGTTACAGTTGACGTTCAATTTTATATGAGTTGCAAGTGTACAGTATGGTGGTTAGACATTTCTATAGCTTGCCAAGTGCTCCCCCGGTAAGTCCACTGCCCACCTGGCAGCACACCCAGCTACCCCGTATTACTGACCACATCCCCTCTGCTGTGCTTTGCACTCCAGGACTATTTCGTAACTACCAATGTGCACTTCTTTACCCCTTCGCCTTTTCACCCATCCCCCACACCCCTCCCTCCTGGCGGCCACCCGTCTGCCCTCTGCATCTGTGAGTCTGTTTCTGTTTTGTTTGTTCATTTATTTTGTCCTTTAGATTCCACCAAGAAGTGACATCGTATGGCAATTCTCTTTCTCCGTCTGGCCTGTCGCCCGTCGCCTAATACTCTCTGGGTCCGTCCGTGTTGTTGCACGCGGTACAATTTCATGCTCTTTCGTGGCTGAGTGCTGTTCCATTGTAGGTGTGCCGCCGCTTCATTTCCCGCTCATCTACTCACAGCCGTTCAGGTGGCCTTCACACCTCGGCTCTCGCCCGCAGTGCTGCCACGAACGTAGGGGCGCGTGTATCTGTCCCCATTCGCTCAACACATGGTGGATGAAAACCAAGTTGATCGTTCCAGTCACAGCCAGTTAAAAAGCGACCTCCTCAGAGTCAGGTCTGACAGGTGATTCTTCTGCTCCAATGGTGTGCGTCAGTGTTCTACAGGGAGAGAGAACCAGAAGGATGTCTGTCTGTCTGTCCCTCGTCGAGCAAGCCTTGATGCACAAGTGTGCTTAGGTCCTTGCCTGTATCACTTTTGCTAACATCACATTGGCCGAAGCAAGCCACGTGGCCACACCCTGACCTCAGGAGGCAGAGAAATTCTTTACTTCTCTACTGGAGGAGCGGCAAACTCCCCCCGCGGCGGGGCTCGTGCAGGAGAATGGGAAGAACTTCTGGTCAGTTTGCAATAGGCCTCTGTGTTCTTTAGACAGAAGGTGGATGAAGGCAGGTGGAAGAACAGAGGTGCGAGAAAGCCAGTGGGCCAAGGGGGAATATGTGCGTAATTTTAGGGTAGCCCCAAGACGAGCAGAAACAGAGGGTATGGCATGTAAACTAGCAGTCAGAGAAATGAAATGATATACTCAGCCAACCCAACAGGAGGCAAGGAAGAGAACAGAACGGGCAGGGCCAGCAGCCCAGAGGCTGACTGAGTGGTGCCGACCTCAGCAGCTGAGGACAGCGGGAGGAGGTCGCAGTGGCGGGAAGATGCTGCACTTTGGGGTACATCGCAATCAATTAGGGGTCGTTTCTCAGACTCAAGTTAGAAGTGAGAGTTCAACAGAAGGGAGGCTGCCATTGCCACTTTGAAGGCCTCAGAAGGGGAGAATGGGTTTATCGGGAGCGACAAAGAAGAGCTTGCTAGTTGTCAAGGAAAACAATAAAGTCCAGCACGAGCGCTCCTCCTCCTACCAGACGCAGAGACCGCTCTCATGAGAAGCCCAAGGACGGCTGTAAGGGGTCACCGAGGAGTGGAGCGAGAAGGATGGTGGCAGGGGTAAAACTCACGAGAGGCACATGAGGCGCAGCGCTTCTGGTGGCGGCAGCAGTGCCGGGTCTGGGTCCCTCTCCACCTCCAGCACCAGCTTCAGCACCGGCACTGGTACCGGTTCCAGCAGCGGCTCTAGCTCCTCGTCTGCATCTAGCCGTTTGGGAAGGCTTGCTGTAGCCCCAGCTCCAGCAGCTCCTCTGGCTCTCCAAGCCCTTCCTGGCACAGACATGACAACAGGCTGCGTTCCTGCTCCAAATCCAAACCACCCAAAAGAGATGAAAGGGAAAGGAAAAGGTGGAGCCCTTCCCCGAAACCCCCAAAGCACATGTTGGGAGGCTCACCAGGAAGGTGGCCACGGACCACATCACAGAGATGTTCTCCACCTGTGGGAAAATTAACATGATTGGCATGCCTGTAGGAAGGATGCAGCCCCATCTATCTAAAGGCCATGCATACGTGGAGTTTGAGAATCTAGATGAAGCCGAGAAGGCGCTGGAGCACATGGATGGAGGACAAATTGATGGCCAGGAAATCACGGCCACGGCTGTGCCGTCCCCCTGGCACAGGCCACCCTCCAGGCGATACAGCTCTCCCAGGAGAATACTGCTGTCACCTCCCATGTGGTGCTGGTCACCCCCACAGATGAGGAGAAGGTCGCGCTCCCCACAGCACAGGTCCCCCATGCACTGGCAATCCCACTGCCCCGTCTGCCACCTCCATAGGCGCCACCACAGCTCCAATTCCTCCCCATAAGCAAGACACCGAAACTCTGCCCCGTAACTCAGCCCCATCCACTCAGTTCTGCCACTTTTCTAGCCTAAGGAGTCCTCAGGAAACAAATCCTCACTGGGGGGCAGGCTTCAAATGCAGCATTGAGATGGTTCCTCTGAAGGCCAAGTTCAGCTGCAGAACTGATGTTGGCTTGGGGTTGTGCCTATGAAGATGCCCTCCAGTTACCTGGCCAGAAAGTCCCCATGTTTTGAGTCCCTCAGTCAGTGCAGGGGCAAAGCCAGCAGGAACGAGCAGGGTTCCAGCTGGTGGTGTCACCCCACCCTGGGGGCACAGTTTTCCATGCCGCCGATGACCTAGGGCCAGTCTAGTAGCCCGAGGACCCTTCAGGAAAGGGCATGCTCGTGCGCAGCTGCCATTCCCGTTAACCGGGCCCTGCTCCCCTGCTCGAGTCCTGACTGCTGGGGTGAAACATCCCACCAGTTGCTGTAAATGGTTCTGTTTTCACATGTACTCATGCACATCTCCTTTCTCTGAAGTTGGCGAGCCAGTGGAGAGTTAGGTCTGCAGGGCCATCGGACCCCACCTCCACCCTCTTCATGGTGGTCTTGGGGTTACTTTGGGAACACGCACATTGCTTTTGGGCCGTTACGATGCAGTCACTACTATAAATTTTCTGTTTTGAGTTTTCTTGTAACTTCATAGCATTTTGTTGGGTGGAGTAAAAGAAGTGGTGTTGAATAAACCTAGGAGTAGAACACACACAAAAAAAAGAGAGAGAGAGAGAGAGAGATTGAAGTGCAGTTAAGCCAAATGGAGAAAGACTACCCACGCAAACATGCCCCGTTGCGTTTTACAAAGACACATGTTTCTGAATTTTATGTAAATGGAGTGAGGCGCTATGGACCCGTTAGTGTGACTTCTGCCCCTGACATAACATCCCTGGGACTGGCCCTTGTCTGTGGCTGGCAGCACGCCGCTGCAGTGCACATCATAACTGACTTCTCCATCCTCCTGTTGGTCGGCATTTGGGTTGCTACCAGTTTTTGGCGGTCATGAATGAAGAATTGGCTCGTGTGCTTCTGGAAGCTTGGCAAGTCCGAAATCTGCCCGGCAGGCTGGAGAGCCAGGGAAGGGTTGATGCAGCAGCCTGAGTCTAAAGGCAGTTTGCCAGCAGAATTCCCTCTTTCTTGGGAGAGGTCAGTTTTTTGTTTTTTTGGTAAACCCTTCCACTGATTAGATGAGGCCCACCTATCCTACATTCATGCATAGCAATGGCAGGGTAGCAATAATAATGCGATAGGAGTGAGGAGCACGTGCGTGCATGTGCGTGTGGGCACACACACACACACACACACACACTCCTGTGGTCCTGCGGGCAGGGAGAGCCAAGGACCACTCTGCAACCCTGCTGTGGGAGGAGAGAGTAACCAGACAAGTTAAAATGAACTCTGTAACTCTCTATGATCCACAAGGCATAGGGATGGAGGTGGGGGTAAGCAAATGCTTCCCCACACCCTGGGACAAACGGGGAGGTTGAGTTAGGCTCAGAGAGGGGCAGGGGACAGAGACCTGGGGCTGGGGCAGTAGCAGGAGGGGCGGAAGGGAGAAGCATCATCCATGGCCACCCCCCACCCAAACCCAACCCCCATTTTAACAGCCCAGACCGAGGCCCCCACCCACACAGGTCCCTACTACACAGGCAGACCCTGACATCTGGCAGAACCTGTCAGCCCTGGAGAGCCCAGAGGAGTGGCCTCTGTGGGGCCTGAGAGAGTCCACTCCCTATGCGCATGCTTGCTGTCGAGAGAGAAAGAATGTGGCAGAAAGGGACATACACATTGTTTCAGATATAAGATTGCCACTGTTTCTTTGTTGTTTCTTGTAGCTCATTGAATTACTCCCTATGCCTACCCAGGACTGGGGAAGGCAAGTTTCAGGTTGCTTTTAGCATAAATAAAATGAACAAATTAGGCTCTTCTGGGAGGAAGAGTTTTGCTTTGTTCAGAGATAAAGCAGGTGTTGGCAGGAGCTGACGGAGGGGCCGGGTCACAAGGGGCCGGGAGTAGCAGAGCCCCTGAGCCCAGGCCCCTGGTCTGGAACCTGGAGCTTGTTGCAGGGCACAGGGGACACTGTGCTGAGCAGCCCGCAGTGGGCGGGGACTCTCTGCCTGAGAACAGCGCCTACCGTTGCCTGTACCGCCTCCAGCTGGGCCAGTTGGGGAGGGCGCCACCCTGCATTCTACCTGCCAAAGCACTGCAAGGAAATGATGGTTTTATTATCTGTGTATAAAGTTTCCTTATATATTGCTGGTGTTTTCAAGCTCACCGCTCCTGAAGAATTACTGCTCTGAGCAGGAAGGGGCCTCAAAGGTGGAGAGAGGGCACCAGCTCCCAGGCAGGAACCCAGTTTTCCTGCCTCACCCCAACCTCTCTAATGATCTCCAGCCTCGGTTTTCTTTCTGCCCCCTGGGGACACCCTGTCAACCAATCCCACATGGCCCAGGGAACACAAGGGGCCCCTGGTGGCTGCCTCTCCTGCGTCTCCAACTCAGGGCAGGAAGGGTCTCCCTGGAAGGCTGCCTCCTCAACACAATCACCAAGTCTGGAAGCTTCCACCTCGATGCCCTGGCCAGCCCTCACCTGGGTCCTCGGCTGCAGCCTCAGCGCCCTGGCCAGCTCTGTGGGAAGGGTCTTCATGAAACGCTGCCATCAGGGGTCCTACAGTCCCACAGAACCTCCGGAGACACCTGGGGCTCCGCAGCCCCGCAGCTCATCCTGGAATCCGGATGACCACAGGGGGCACCACTCGGTTTGGGGCTGGAAACAGCTAAACTCGCTAACGGTGCTTCTGAAAAGGGAGAGTTCTGTGTCCTGTTGTCCAGGAAGATTTTAAAAACCGTGTTTATTGTTCTTGTATTTTCACAGTGACCTTTACTTTTAACCAGTAGTGCGCGTTTCCACTTAGAAGTGAAACAGGTTCCATGTTAAATAGGCGTATGTAAGTGAGGGGGTTAGAGAAAACGGTAAGTAGATAGCATCCATGTACATGATATGACGGGAACCATGAAGGCGGCATCTGAACGGCTGATAGGAATGAAAAGCCCAGCATGGAGCGTGGTTTGCGCGAGCACTCGCGAGGTGCGTGCACAGGTCACACGGGCCTTACTCGTCTTGGTCGGCGCCTATCTGTCCCTTGTGGGGACAATTGCAGCTCCAGGCAGATAGATGTTGGGGAAAACCCCTGCGGTGCAGGGGGCTGGGCGGAGTTCAGCGGCTACACGAAGCGGGTGGGGGTGGGGGGGTTGCTGGCGTGTGGAGCGGGCCAGGGTTCCCGCTGGGCAGCGGAGGGCGGGGCCAGCACGTGACTAAGCACTTGGGGCGGAGTGGGACAGAACGGGGCGGGACCACCCTCATGAGGCCCAGACCACTGGGCCCGCGTGAGCTTTCCCTCTGCCGCTGTCGGGTGTCACTGCTTTTGTCTGCACCGCCACCAGTGAGTCTTTGCTGTGGCTTCGGGGGGCTTGGGATGCACGAGACTCCCAGGGCTCAGAGCGCACCCAGCACGCTGCCGGGACCCCGGCTTCGGGCCGTGGTTCCTGCTAGGCCCTGCCCCCCTAAGGCCGCGACCGGGATCCAGGGCACCAGCGTGGTTTTGGGGCTCAGGGGCCCATCCCCCACCCCCCACCCCCGCGCAGAGACCAGCCTCTAGGGGCCCTGGAGCGAGGGACGGGACTCCAGGGAGGGCGAGTGGGTGCACGGCCCCTCACAGTACCCTTCTGTCCCCTCTAGTGCCGCCTTACACCATCGTCTACTTTCCTGTTAGAGGTAGGGCCTGTGACGGGTAATTGGGGGGCGGGGAGGCAGAGGTTGGAGGCTGCAGCCTGTGGCCTCTCACCCACCTGGGGGAGACCCCAAACCCCCCCTTATCCTTCCTCATGTGGCCACTAGTCTGGGCCTTCTTTCCCGTGTCTCTGAGCTCCCCAGGTTGGAGTATCCAGCCTCCTGTGGTCTGTCCCCTCGGCAGTGTGCTGAGATCATTGGAGGGGGCCCCTCCCCAGGGCACGGTGAGGCTGGGGTCTCTGCACCCCACTACCCTGGCCCCCTTCCCCCGCCCCCCAGGGCGCTGCGAGGCCATGCGCATGCTGCTGGCTGACCAGGGCCAGAGCTGGAAGGAGGAGGTGGTGACCAAGGATGCTTGGCTGCAGGGCTCGCTCAAGGCCTCCTGTGTGAGTGCCTGTGCCCGGCGGGGCCGGGGCTGGGCCTTGGGGGACGGGACGGGTAGGGTAGGGGCACCTCTGACAGGCTCTGCCACCCCCAGCTGTACGGGCAGCTCCCCAAGTTCCAGGATGGAGACCTGACCCTGTACCAGTCCAACGCCATCCTGCGCCACCTGGGCCGCTCCCTTGGTGAGTCCTGAGGGTGCAGGTGACCCAGGGCGGGGGTGGCAGGCATCAGCTATTGTTCCTGCACAGGCCAGCCTCTTCCGTTTAAATCAAGCTGCCCAGCACCCCTGTGGAGTGGAGGAAATGTGGGTACATGGAAGTGATATGGCTTGCCCAAGGTCAAGCCCAGGTGCGCCTGTGGTCCTTGCCCTATGGCAGGCTGCCTCCCACTGAGTTCTGAGCTCAGGACTAATCCTTCCTTGGGTCCACATCCTCCTCCCTCCTCCCCGGCCGAGGCCCACGGGCAGCCTCGTGGTAGATCAGCCGGCAGTTGCGTGTCAGGCGACCAGCCACACTGCCTGCTCTCCCGGCCTCCCCCCTCGCCCCCACCCCAGGGCTGTATGGGAAGGACCAGCGGGAGGCGGCCCTGGTGGACGTGGTGAATGACGGTGTGGAGGACCTCCGCTGCAAATACGTCACCCTCATCTACACCAACTACGTGAGCATGGGTACCAGGGTGGGCACGGGGACAGGCAAAGACGGGCCTTCCTGAACTCTCACCCGACACCACACCCCTCCAGGGCTCCAGCTGAGCCCTCCCTCGGTTGCGGGCCTGCGTTGGGTCAGGCTCTGTGCTGGGGGCCGGTAACCAGCAGCAGCAGAACAGTGCCAGGACAGCAGACAATGAGCCAGGATTGGTTCCCGATTGCTGGGCCGGGGTGGTCAGGAGGCTTCCCGGAGCAGAGGGAGGAGGAGGAGGATCTATAGCCAGCTTCTGGGAGGGGTGCTGGCCCTGCCAGGTGTACAGAGTACGCAGACGTGGAGCGCTTTTGGGGACCCAAGACCAGTTTAGCGGAGGCAGGACACCTGTGTGGCTGCATGAGAAAGAGAGGGAGAGCGGTGGGAGGGAGAGTAGGAGGGGCAGCAGGCCCAGGAGATCTGAACCCCCTGGCGTAGACCCCTCCCTGCGGGCAGCAGGGAGCCACTGAGGAGTCTCAGCAGGGCAGCATCCAAACCGGAGGCCTAGAAGGGTCCTCCAAGGCGTTCGCAGGAATTTGCTGAGTAGAGAAGAGTTGGCTGCTCGAGTGGACAGCAAGAGGCCATAGCCTGGGGGTGGGGAGTGATTCTCTGAGATTGGCCCAAGACAAGGGGGCACGTCTGGGCCGGACAGGGGTGGGCAGCAGTGGGTGGGTCAGGAGGGTGATGCCCAGTGGTGTCCCTACGGCAGGAGGCGGGCAAGGACGACTACGTGAAGGAGCTGCCGGGGCGCCTGAAGCCTTTTGAGACCCTGCTCTCCCAGAACCAGGGGGGCAAGGCCTTCATCGTGGGTGACCAGGTGAGTGACCGTCCCTGTCCTGCCCCTACCATGCCACCCGCTCTTACAGCTGGGAAACAGGTGCAGAGAGAGCACGTGGGCAGACCTAGGGGTCGAGAGCTCAGCTCTTGGTCTTCCTCCTCCCCCTGCCTGCTGAGCTCTTGACCCCTGCCCTGCAGATCTCCTTCGCGGACTACAACCTGCTGGACTTGCTGCTGAATCACCAGGTCCTGGCCCCCAGCTGCCTGGACTCCCTCCCCCTGCTCTCGGCCTACGTGGCTCGCCTCAGCGCCCGGCCTAAGCTCAAGGCCTTCCTGGACTCCCCCGAGCACAAGAACCGCCCCATCAACGGCAATGGGAAGCAGTGAGGGCCTGGGGCGCCCTGAGCAGGCGGCACGGGCTGCCTGCCTCCCCTGCCTCAGGACCAATAAAATTTCCAGAGAAAAGTGGTGCTGTGGGCATTGAGTCTCCTGGGGCGGGGCCGTGGGGCCTTCACTTGTCAGACTCCGGGGAGGTGGCAGCCAGCTAGGCTACTTGAAGTCCTAAAACCCAATCCGAGTGGCTTCCGGGTGTATTCAGGCCAATCTGTGTTAGTTGAACCCCAGGAAAAGAAGGAAAAAAAGAGACAGGAAGAGAAATAACTGGCCCCTACCCTGGAGGTTCTCACGGTCTCAGGAGAAATGGCTGTGCTCTCATCCCAGCAGGCCGCCTGCCAGAGGGCTAGCCCTGGACAGTGGGAGCTGAGGGCCCCTGCCGGTCAGGTGTGGGTGGAGCGCTGGGTTGCTGGGAGGGTCAGTCACTTTTCAGGTGGGGAGCTCTCCTGGCTTCCCTGGGCATTGGGGACATGTGAACAACACTGGATGATCCAGGTAGCTCTCCCAGAGCTGCCTCTCACCATCCAGGCTGCTGAAGGACGGAGCCTGGGTGAGCTGCTGGCGTGTGTCCACACTGGTGAGAGCCCCAGGCAAAGTGGAGGCACTGGGGTGTGAGCAGCTCAGGGGCCTCAAGGGCTTCCGGGGATGGCTGGAGCCGAGAGGCTATGGGCGCCCCCCTCACCCCCCTGCACCCCGCCGTCGCCACACCCCATCATGCATCGTGGAGGGGCAGGTGCTTCTCTGGGGGAGCCTTGCCCAAACTTGGAGTCACCTGCCACCAGCCTGAAAGGGGGACCCCCCTTACATAGGGGAGCCCCTCAGGCAGTCAACCTCTGACTTCTGAGACACCTCAGTAGGTTTGAGACCTTCCAGGAAACGTCACTGAAGGGCTGGGAGGGGGCATTCTGCCCGAATGCTGTGGAGGTGGGTCAGCAAAGGGATGCCCGCACCACCCCGCACTTAGAGGCCCCACGTGTCTCCACCGGTTGTGGCATTGGAGCAGTCACAGCCGGAGCAGGGGGTGGAACGCTCCACCCCGCCACCCCGGGGAGCCCTGGGTGTGCCAGGGGTGAGGGACCAGGTTAGAGGCCAGACAGACACTGCCGATGGGAGGACTTTGGATCCAGGAAGTGTGGATGCAAACTGAAAAGACCCATGTCCTCCAACTGCCTACAGCCGTACTCACAGTGACAGCTGCTGATTCTGCGTCCCTGGCCTGCACCAGGCATCGTGCAACAGGCGGTGGTATGTTACCCTCCGGAATCCTCACCACCCAGACGCTCTTATTCCCAGTTACGGATGAGGAAACCGAGTCACAGCAAGTCTGCGTAACTTGCTGATGTGTGAGCTGAGGCACAAACAAAGCTGTTAGTCACACCCTGTGATCACAAGGACTGAAATAGCAGACGTGTCCAGCTGGAGACTGGCCAAGTACCTTCGGGTTTGCTGCTGTGAAGGGCAAGGGGCTGGGATCAGGATCTTCGGAGCAGAGGACATTGGGGCACCTGAGTGCAGCTGTCTCTGCAAGAGAATTTTTTCTACTTTTCACCCGTTGCACAGGAAAATGAGACTTCCCAGTTTCTCTAGCCATTGTGGATGGAGGGGGTGAATGACTTCCAGGACACAGCACGTAACTGCCTGTGCAAGAAACCCCAGCACTGTCCTCCCCGGCCACCAGGACCAGGGGTGGGTGGTGGGGGTTCCAGCGGCCCGGTCTGAGAGTGAGGACCATGTGGAGCAGGGCCCTGCTACCGTGTGACGGTCATGTGGGTGCCCGAGCAGCGTCTGTGTGGTTTTACACACGTGGGAATTTCGAGTGGTGTGTTACTGCAGCTCAACCTGACTCATCCTGTCTGATCCTCCCTTGTACTCAGCTCAGGCTAAGGGAGCCCAGCCACTCCCCACAGTTGTCCCACCTCCAGAGGTGATCAAGGAAGGGGAGAGGGTGAGAGGGCTATGACTTTGGGGTATTCTCCCCACTCCAAAACTAGGCCCCTCTGCCTCCCCTAGATGCTGATCGCTGACTGGGAGGGGGAGCTGAGAAAAAGCCCTTCGGTTGGAGGAAGACACCGAGCTGAAGGAAGTGATCAGAGAGAGACCGAGAGGCCCGGCCCTCTCAGTGGTAGGGACATTTGGCTGCAGGGCTGGAGAAAGCAGAACAGACCCGTGGGGTCCTGGCCAGGTGCTGGGGAGCCCTATTGAAGGACGGTGGCACACCTGGTGTTGCTATGGAGACCCTAGCTACGTAACTGGCCACCGGGGACAGCATGGGATATACAGGAACTTGGTCTATAATAGCCGTGGTATCCTAAGTTTGAAAAGAAGAGTTCTTTAGAATTAGTAAAACTGATTCACCGTATTGGGAAAATTGCCAGACCCTTACCTCATGCCATATACACCAATAAGCTCCAGATAGATCAGTAGTCCTCAACTGTGGGGTGATTTTGTCCCCCAGATCATGCTTGGCGAAGTCTGGAGACACTTTTGTAGTGACACCTTGTGGGGTGCTACTGGCACTTAGGGATCCCGCCTAATGTCCTACAAGGCACACGACAGCTGCCCGCCACAAAGACACAGCCCCAAACGTCCACAGTGCGAGACCGAGGAAACCTGCGACAGGGGGTTTGTGTCTTTTTAAAATACTTTAAAAAATAAAATACTGTCAGAAAAAACGTCAGAGGTTTCTTGATGACCTTGATCTGATGCGGACTCTAGCCTGCGGGGTCCGTGTGTTGTGGCTGCGACGAACAAATTCGCAGGGACTGCAGAAGTCCTGTGGAGAAAAAGGGACGGCACGGCTGCTCTCTGAGTGAGACAGGGCCGCAACCCCTGCCTGGACAGGCTTTTATTGCTTTTTTGGGTACATTACCCAGAAAGGACAGGCCTCATTTACTATGCACAGGTTCACTTTAGGTGGTTACCTTTTACAGACAACAAAGGAAAGAATTTTCTAATTACTTCAAAGAGAAGGATGTTGCAGATCAAGGGGAAAAGTGATTGAACTGGTTACACTCCATACTTGGGAGGTTTAGCACAGACTTTAGGAAGCCATTTTAAAGATATTCAGTAAACATTTGCTGCCTCAATCCAACCTGAAGGAGTTTTAGCAAAAGCCAGCCTCACGGCAGCCTAGGTACAATGCAGGCCTGGTTCCCCACGGGAAAACCGATCCGTGGGCGTGGGTCCTGTGTGCCACTGGTGCCCGTCGGTTTTCCGATAGGGCTGGACTACATTTGCCATGCCACGCAGACAGGTTCCCTATTTGGCCTGGGGATAAATTTTTTCAGCAAGGTCCCCAAATGAATAAACGCAACTGCACACCCAAACTACAGTGTTCTCTCGTACAACGATGGTTTTTGCTTTTCAGATGATCGGACAGATGGTAAATGCAAAGGGAATATTTGCAACCGCCTGTGGTTTGTGACATCAGAGCCGGTGTTCCCAGGAGGCTTTCAGAACCCCCCCAAAGCCACAAACACCACAGAACCTGAAACACACTCCACATCTCGTGATCACAGGACACACCTGCAGGGGCTGCAGTCATGGGCTTCCGTGCGCCAGACAGCCCCATGTTTATAAAGCAACAGCTAATGGGGAGACAAGGATTTGGGCAGCTGGAGACAACAGATTTCAAGCTCTGCAAAAGGAAACAAGAAGGTGCCATTCTTTTGATTGCTCTTGGGACATTTCCTATAATAACCATCTATTATGCTTCAGAGAAAGTCTTAGAACATTCCACAGAGAGGGAGAAATAGTCCAGACAACAATCTCTCATTATAAGAATCTAAAACAGCCCTGGCTGGTGTGGCTCAGTGGATTGAGTGCCAGCCTGCATGCCAAAGGGTTGCCGGTTCAATTCCCAGTCAGGGCACAGGCCTGGGTTGCAGACCAGGTCCCCAGTGGGGGGTGCACAAGAGGCAATCACACATTAGTGTTTCTCTCCCCCTCTTTCTCTCTCTCTTCCCCACTCTCTAAAAATAAATAAATAATTTTTTTTTAAAGAATCTGAAACAACAAAAAATAAAACCAGGAAACAAAAAGACACTAATGTCTATAGTTATAAAATTTTAATACAAGTATATTTATACATCTTTCTTAAAATGATTCATGTCTGAGAAGGAATCAGAACCAAAACTGCAGAACTTCTAGCAAAGTAAAATAAAGAAGCACCAGCCCTGCCTGGTGTGGGTCAGTTGGTTGGGTGTCGACTCGCAAAGTGAAAAGTTGTGGGTTCAATTCCCGGTCAGGGCTCATGCCTGGGCTGTGGGTTTGGTCCCCGGTTGGGGCGCGTACAATAGGCAAGTGATTGATGTTTCTTTCTCACATCATTGTTTTGCTCTCTCTCCCTCCCTTACCCTCTCTCTAAAAATAAATAAAAAAATAAATAAAAATAGTAAAGAAGCACCACATATCAGAAGCAATGGTCTGCTGGTCTTGATTACTCTAGCGTTATAATTACTCTTGTTATCTAACAGGACAGATTCCCTCCCCCACTTATTCTCCAAAATTGTCTTGGCCATTCTTGGTCCTTTGTGTTTCTAGCTGTGTTTTCACGTTAGTTTTCCCAGTTTTACGAAAAGCCTTGATGGGGTTTGGATTGGAATTCGCAGTGAGTTTACAGATTACTTTGGAGAGATTCAACACCGTTGTGATGTTAAGTAACCCTACCTGGGGCAGCCCCTGAGCAGCTGAGGTGCTGGCTGGAGATGGGGTGGTGGTGCATGGATGAGGAAGGAAGCCATAAGTACCGGCCATGACTCACGACCCGCTGTAGCAACAGAGTCCCCTCCGTGGGCGCTTGGGGCTGAGTTTTGTATGTTGGGAGGAAACTGTCTTTCTTAGGTTCGAAGTGGTCACGGGAAGAGGGGCCTGTGACGGATGACAAATAGCTCAACCTGTTTCTAATAATTAACACTCAACAGGTTCTTCTCTTTCTTTTTGCTGATTTGCAAGCTAGGGCCTGGCATTTCTAAAGCTGGACTCTGGGGGAGTGGGGAAGATGAGGCTCACGTTTGCAGTCACAGGGTGTGAGCCCTTTCTGTGTTTGTTATCCAAATAGCCATCAAGAGCTGCAGCGAAGAACAGACTGAAGTGTGGGTGGGGGTGGAAGAGGGTATAAGGGGGATAAATGGTAATGCGAAAAAAATACAATAAAAACAAACTGTTAAAAGAAAAAAGAAAGAAAGAACAGACTGAAGTTTGTGTTAAAGCTTTGGTGGCAAAAAAGCACCGTGGGGACGCTCCAGACAGCAGACCTGACCTGTGTGTGGGGTGTCTGACCGTGGCTTTGCTTCCAGGGAGGAGCCGGGATGGGTGGGCCGAGGGGACGGGATGGGTGCTGGGGACCTGTGCCCAGTGGAGGCCTCACAGGTCCTCGCTGATGGAGACTCCAGACCGTGTCCAGTGTTGGGACAGTGTGGACCAGGAGGGACCCTGAGACGCTGGCTGGCTGACAGGGAGGGGCCCTCGGGCACACTAGCGTCTGCAGCGCGGGGTGAAGGCGCCTGGAGCTGGGGAGCAGGGAGACCTGGCCAGGGTCATCATGGGGGTGCTTCCCCAAAGGTGCTCCCCTGGTTCTGTGTGTGCCCCCCCAGCCAAGACAGACTGACTTCACTTCCTCAAGTTTAACTTAGCGGGTGGAAGAAAGGGAGGTCTCTGGCTGGCAGCTGAGTACAACCTGAAATCCTCCCTGTCCTCAAACACATCAAAATCGGAGGAGAAAAAGCTGTTCACAATGAAATCTCAGACACACAGAAGTGAAAAGGGGGCAGTTCTGTGCGGACTTCAAGTAAGCCTCCCTCTGAAGGGAAGAAATAGGGAGAAACCACAGCCTGGGGTGGAAGCTGAGCCCCGCGCCTCAGCCGGGAGGCAGGAACGCAGCCAGGCTGCATGCACAGGGCTTGGGGCCTGGCCCTCAGTCTCGCCCAGCTCTGGAGACCGACGCATGAAGCCGGGGGCCACAAATGCCCTCCCTGCCGCGGCCCCAATGGTGCCGACCCAGAAAACAGGAGTGCAGACTTTGGGAGGGAAGGAAGGCCAGAGGGGACGAGCATACCCTTTTTCAGACTCACTTTCAGCAGGAGGATAGACATGTTAGTGAGCTTTTTCTGAAAAAAGAAATTTGATTCTGACTATTAGAAATGTAAGGAAAACCACTAAAAATAGAAATGAAATGTATCACTTCCAAACCAATAGTTGGGGGAAAGGCAATAGCACAAAGAAAACTCAATGAATTCAACAGAAGACAGGAAAGTACAGGAGAAAAGAAATAAAGAGAAAGAACGCTGAATAGAAATGCGATGTGGCAGATGTCGGTCCCAACACAGCAACTGTAAATACTCGAACTCTTTTCAAAAGACAGGCACCAACTGGATTAAAGTAAAACCCACTGAAATTTCATTAGATGTTGTTTTTAAGATGCATTCTTAAAACAAGAGAAAGATTGAAAACAAAAAGACAGAAAAACTACCAAACACAAATAAAAAGAAAGCTTGTGTGCCAACAGTAACATCAGAGAAATTGGACCTCAGGCAAGATGGTTAAAAGAGCACAGAAATACTTCGAATTAGAAAAAAACAATCCATCAGTAAAACATTCTTTAAAGTATCGGTATTCAACATTGGCTCAAGGAAATAAATAACCGTAAAGGAAGTGGAAACAGGGATGAGATCCCCTTAAGCAGAGGCTCCAGCTCCAGGTGGCCTTACCTGGTTCTAGCCATGCTTCAGGAAATGATCGTTTTCACCTACAGCAAACTCCTGTGGTGTATAGGAAAAGGTGGGAAGTGGCCCACCTCCTCTAACCAAGCTGGACGAGATCTCCTGGAGACAATGAAACCACAGGCTACGCTCACTTGTGAGCACTGATGTAAAAATCAGCTCATCAGTACAGTAAAAGAGCCTTACGTGGTGACCAAAAGGCTTGTTCCCGGAGTAATGAAAAAAGGCGGACAGCAAACACAGAGCACTTCCTTTGCGCCGGGCATGCGCTTTTTACAGAGACTCAAATGTGGCAATGGTGCCAGGTGGCACAGAGTGGTCGAGGAACTTGCTTGATGCCACAGAGCTGGTGAGTGGTAGAGCTCAATACTTAGTCCCAGCTGGCTTCAGTCTGTCTCCTAGCTGCCTCCTTCTGCTGCCTCTTTAGGTCACCAATAGTGCAATAGATCCTCAAAAAGTTTGATGTCATTGATAAGGAAGAAGAAAAACAATATGATCATCTTAGATATAGAAGCACTCGATGAAACTGAGCACCCCTTCATGATAAAACTGTGCTTTGGAAGAGTTTCCCCAATAATCGACATCTGTACCAAAAAGCCTCAGCAAACCTCCTGGGAGAGGTTGCCTTGACAAATATCACACATCTGTCTTGTTTTGAGGTAAGGAAGGGCCAGGGTCCCCCAGGAGTTTTCCCTTCATGCCTGATGGGAGGCGGGGCCCATTTTTGAAATGCCTCTGGGCAACCAACCAAGCCACACCCAGATCAGGTCAGAATTCCAAGGTTACTGCCCAGAACCCTGATCCACACAGCGCGTGGAGGCGGAGGTGCGGTCCCAGGGTGCAGCAGGCGTCACTGCGGACACCTCTGATTGACGATGAAGTCGAGAAGGGATGTTGGGTAAAAGACTGGGGTAGGACCAGTCTCCAGCATCATCTAAACAGGTTTTCAGGTGTCACTGTTTGGAATTCCACCTCCTTCCGCACCCACTTCAAAGGCCCTTTTCTGCAGGCACTGTTTTCACAATCAGTGGCTGCTCATTAGGGGGAGAGAGACACCTGTTCGTAGAAGTTCCACTTCTGAGCAGCCAGTGAAAAACGGCCCGAGGAAATCTGAACGCAAACGAAATGAAAAGGAGGAACAAAAATTCTAACAAGTGGAGTTGGGGGCTTTCATATTAAGATTTTACACACTTCTGTGAGGTCACATGCCCTATAACGGTGCTCTCTCCCGTCACCACTATTCAACCATGTTCCGACGCTCTCGGTGCAATATGGTAAGAAAAAGAAATGAGACGCCTGATATGAGACGGAGAGACTCAACTCTCATTACTTCTCAACAATGTGATCATCAGCATGGAAAATAGAAAAGCTTCAATGGACACACTCTTGTAAAGGGGGAGCCCGATTCCATGGAGGCAAATTGATAGCTCTCTATTCACAATCAATAGCCAACCAGAAAATGCTATCAGAAGAGATCACAAAACATAGAAATGCAAAACATCACATAAAGTTCCTATATTAAAAAAGTGTGCAGCCCTGGCTGATATAGCTCAGTGGATTGAGCTCAGGCTGCGAAACAAAGAGTCGCCGGTTCAATTCCCAGTCAGGGCACATGCCTGGGTTGTGGGCCAGGTATCCATTAAGGAACATGTGAGAGGCAACCACACACTGATGTTTCTCTCTTTCTCCTACCCTTCCCCTCTCCCTAAAAATAATTTTTTTAAATGTGCAGATTTTTTTTTTTTTAAAGAAAACATCTTAAATGTTTAGTGAAGGACCTAAAAGATCTGAAAAACTAAGTGGCGCCCCCTTCCGGAGTGGGGAGCCTCAATCCTGTGCAGGTGGATCGTCTCTGGGTTAATCGACAGGCCTGTGCACAGAGCTCAGCATGCCTGCACATTGGCTGTGTCAGGCGCCACTCACGTAGCGTCCAGCCCCAACAGATGCCCCTTTGGGCTATGTTACCTTCATTTCCCATTAGTGGGAATGAAGGACGCAGGTCGTAACACCACATGGGTAGTAAGTGGTAGAAGCAGGATTTTGAATCCAGGCCCTTAACCTTGAAGCTCTGGTGTTACTTGTAGGTAATCTATTGTATCACATGGACTAATTTCAAAAACAAAGCATTGAATTTAAAAAAAAAAAAAAGCAAGGTGAAGAATTGTGTTATAGCAAGATACTATTACTACAAATAAAAAGCACCAAACACACGTAGTTTCCTATGGGTAAGTGAGCATATGTACAAGAAAAAGTGTTTTTGAAAGAGAATTGGACAATGATCTTGAATTCAACAGCATTTGTCCCTGGGGCAGAGGGACTGTCACTTTTTTCTGGGTTTTTTCAGCTAAGGTCTAAATGTTTAAGGATTGTTTGTGTGTTCCTGTGAAATAGTCCGAAATCCCCTGGAAGACGGAGCGCAAACAAATGAGTGAAAGTAATCACGGGGAGTAAGCCAGGGTCGTGAAAACACGTTACTACTTTGTTTTGTCTTTTCTGTATTTCTTAAATTGCCCACAAAGGGAAAACATTGATGTTTTTTATTTTCCAAATATAAAATTAGACTGTAATATTGAGTTAGCACCTGCCCTGAGAAGCTCCCTGCTGGGTGTCAGAAGAGAGAAGATGGGAGGGTGCTGTCGCCACACGGGACCTGTGGCGACATTGTGTGCAGGAAAGCTTGCTGGGGACGGCTCCGAAGGAGGGGGCGGCGGTGAAGGTGGATCCTCTGTGCCACCTAGCTTGCGTGGGCAGAGATATCCAAACTGGAGCTGGGGAGGTGGGCACAGGACCTTGACTGCCAGGCCAAGGGGGTAGGGCTTTGTCCTGAGGACACTGAGGAACCAGGAAGTGTCTTAGGGCAGAGACAAAATGGACCTGAGGTTTACAACAGTTCCAGGGTGCAAAGAAAGCATTGGAGGGGTCAAGCTGGGAGGATGGGTGACATCAATGAGGCTTTGCAAAATCCCAGGGGAAATCTGAGGGGCCACAGCCATGGTGCAGAGCCTGAAGGCACAGGAACAGGGAGCACTCCGAAGGCAGAGCTGGCAGGATGCAGTGGATCTGCGGACCTCCCTGATTCTGGCCTGGAGGATGGCGGGGAAGGCAGAGGGGGACAGTGGTGTAGGATGGGGCAGGTGCAGAGGGAGTGGTAAGAGCCAGGGCCTGCAACACCTTGGAGAAGGGCTTCCTGGGAGGTGTCACTTAGCGGAGCCTGGCAAGCAGGTGCTCTAGGTGGGTGGGGATGGAATGGGGGGGTGTAGGGTCAGGAGACCTCAAGCCAAGTTCTGGCAGCTGTGCTGTCCTGAACAGGCCACTCAACGTTGCTGATATTCTATCCTCTTTTGAAAACAGAGGCTCATCATTCCTACACCCCAGGCTGCAGGAGGATTAAGGAAATAACACACGGCAAGTGCTTGGAACAGAGCCTGGCATTGGGTGGACAGATGCTGCCCCTCACTCTCCATTTTCCGCCACCCCATGTCCAGCCATCTCCTGTCCCCATGCTGCCTTCCCCCCATGGCCTTGTGTTCCCTTGACCTACTTAGAGAGGGATGAAGGACTCCATCCTCTGGCCCCACCCTGACCCCCCTCTCCCGCCCCAGAGGGACAGTTCCACGGACTCAGGTCTGAGCCCGGGCTTAGCTGTGTAATCCCCAGATTTGTCTGGGCAATCACTTCCCCCAGCCAGGAGAGGGGGCCGCGGCTGGGAGCCAGGACTGCTGGTCTGTGGGCCTGGTACTGCCCTATCTATGTGTAAGAACTCAGACAAGGTGCCAGTGTTTGGGGGGCCTTTTGGAAATACCACTGACATCTCACAATAACTGTCACGTTTGTGTCAATTGTTTTGTGGTTTAGGAGTGAGTGGGGCACTCTGGGAAGGAGGAAAGGCCTGGGCTTGAGTCGGGCTCTAACACTGGGCAGCTCTAAGTGGATGCCCACGGGCAAGGCTGAAGCCTCCACAGGACTCAATTCTTTTCATGCATAAAATGGAATTAACACCATCCAGGGCTGCGGTGGGGAGTATATGAAAAAATAAGGGGAAATTTTGTTCGTAGCACATTTCCCGAGAGATGACAAAGGATGATTGTTGCACCCACTGACGCAAGAAACAGACGTTCGGAGACTTTCAGGACGTTTACAGAGATGTTACTTTAATGGCCAACTCTTTTAACCTGCGCAGGGGCGGACTCTCGATGTGTCCCGGAGACACGGTGCTCAGAAGAGCTGCAGATGAGAGCCGCCCCAAACGCTCACAGGCTAGCTCTTTTATACAGTGAGAAGCAAGCAAGCTAAAAGGGGAGGTTGCTGTTATCTCTGCATAGCTCTTGGCTCTGGAGGAACATTAACCAGATGTTAAAATTTTCTTTTGAAACCCTGTCTCCTGTCAATAAGAACCACTTGTCCCACTTAATTTGTACCCTCAGTTTAAAGGGTCCAAACCTGAGATGAGTCTGGCGCCTAAAGTTTTATGGCCCTCTAACTAATTGGCTGTAACTCAGAATAAGCCCTCTGCAAAATCATGTATTGTTTACCCTTACTTTGGCCGACAATGTTGTTTCTCTCCCCTATCTATTCTGGTGACCTTCAAGAGGTTTTCTGCTTAGCAATGCCTATAAATTGCATAGCTCTCTTGCCTAGCCCTCAACAGATCACAGGAGTGGAGAACAGTGAAGCTGGGAAGAAACCAGAAAGGACGCTTATCTTGGGACCAGGGCAGGTCTCAGAGCCAAAGGGTTCCAGACAAGAGTTAACCAGGCTGAAGAAGACAAGAGTTAACCAGGCTTCCAAGACTTCACCAGAAGGCAGGGGACAAAGGACCCCTTCGGGTCAGGGGAGCACCGTGTGGCAGCCACACAAAGGCCCTAAAGCCCCAAGAGGGGGGAGGGGCGTGACCTCACCTGGGCCGGATGACTCTGCAGGGAGGAGCAGAAGTCCTTAAACTCCAGGCCAGGTTCCCATTGGGAAGGTAGCAGCAGCCCACGCGGGATTGCGAGCAGGAGCCCCAAGTGCCCGACTCCGCGGACGCAGACTGAAAAGGGAATGCTTCGGAGAGCTTAGCAGTGCCGGCAGGAGGATGCGCCACCCACTGCCCATCTCCAACCTCACTCAACCTAGAACTCGAGACACACCTCTGGGAAGACTTCCGCCGTCCCCACCTGCCCACCTCCGGAGCTGCCCTAGCTCTCTGCTGCTAATTAGCCTATCCTTTCCTGAGCACCAGGGGTGTGTGGGGGGGCGGGGGGGAGAATCACAGTCTAGGAGGGCTTGGACTGGGACAGAATAGTGGCAATGTTGTCACGAGGTGGGCTGTAGCCGGCCAGATTTCTCCTCCTCCCCGCGTACACTTGTGCATACAGCAGGTGCACACTAAATCTTGAACCTGTAGAAAGTAGAAAACACCAGAACCCGGCAAGAGGCGACGCGCGAGGTTTGTTACTTGAGGTTTGAAAGGCTGGGTCAGGAAGCCTGGCTGGAACGCGAGGAAGCCAAGCGGGCGAGTAAAGGAGTGGGCAAACGACCGTCCCGGGGAGCAAGGGCTCGCCCGCCTGGCGGCGGGACGACGGAGGGTCTCGGGCCGATAGGACTACATCTCCCAGCAGCCCCAGCGACAGAGAGGCCACATCCGGCCTCTCGGCCCTCCCCTGAGGAGGCGGGGCTGAGGGCGGGGTGGGAGAGGCGCAGAGATGCTTGGGCGCGCCGCCGGCGCTGGGGCGCGTGACGTGATTCCTGTGCGCCGCCTAGCGTCCTAGTCGCGCCGGTTTCTCGGCCTCCAGAGCCGTGAAGGTGACAGCGGGAGGTGACTGGGCTGGCCCCCGCGATGCTGGCGGCACGGCGGCTGCTGGGCGGGTCGCTCCCCGCGCGAGTGTCTGTGCGTTTCAGCGGCGACACGGTGAGGTCCGGCCTGGCTCCGGCCGGGGATGCTCGCGGGCGGGTCTCGCTGCCGTGTCTGCGCGCGCTGGCCCTTGGGGCTGTAGTGCCTCCTGGAGAATCCTCCTCGTCTCCCCATTCCGGCGGGAAGGTTGCTCCTCCGCCATGGGTGTAGAAGGGGAATGGGTCCCAACAGAAGGCTGACTGCCCCCTACCCGCACTTCTGGCTTACCATAGAGGGAAGTTTTGCAGGTGGTGAAGCTTTCGTGTCTCATTCCTTCCTTGCCACAGCCTTGGAGGGAGTGAATGTGTCGTTGCTCCATTTTGCAGATGCAGAAAACAGTTTTGGAGAGGGATGTGCACCGCCCGATTCCCCGTTCAGCCCTCTGCCTCTCTAGTGGTTTTTAGGGAGTCTGGTAGCCATTTGCCCTTAGCCCTCAGCTGGGATGCTCACCTCTGGGTTACGTACAATTCCAGACCCCTCTCCTTATCAGTCTTATCCCAAGTGGGTCTCCTTCCATCATCCAGCCCTAGTGAGGCATTTCTTTTCCATCAGTAAACGCATTTTGCCTCCAGCAGAGTTAGCGATATAACCAAGTTTTGGTCCAGTAGGCCAGCCAGACAAGGAAATGGACGCACCATCACACTGGGCTCAGTGAGGTAGTGTGGTGCTGTGGTCCAGGTGTGGGCTTTGGCCATGGATAGACCTGAGCTCAAATTCCATTTGCTGCTTTTGGCTGTATGCCCTCACATAAGGTCCTTTTGCTCTGAGCCTCAGTTTCCTCCTCTGTAAAATCATTCCCCTCCCAAGGTTATGAGGATGAATTGGGGTTTTGGATGTAAAAGTCTTAGCCTAGCGCCTGCTGAACAGGAAGTGCTTACTAAGTGGTGGTGGTAGCTATGAAGTTACAAAGGGTTCTAAGGCTTAGGCCCCTACCCTCTCCCCAGCCCAGCCCCCTCTAATCAGGGAGACCCAAGAATCTATAGCTTCCGGCTTGGCCCCTCAGGACCCCAGAGCTCAGCTGGACCTTCTGACCCTCTTTGTCCCCAGACAGCGCCCAAGAAAACCTCATTTGGCTCGCTGAAGGATGAAGACCGGATCTTCACCAACCTGTATGGCCGCCATGACTGGAGGTGAGATGGTGCCCTTAGCCTGGTGGGTCGCTGGGCAGGGCCTCCCCTTCACTGCTGTCCCTACTCTGTCCAGGCTGAAAGGGGCCCAGAGTCGAGGTGACTGGTACAAGACAAAGGAGATCCTGCTGAAGGGGCCTGACTGGATCCTGGGTGAGATCAAGACATCAGGCTTGCGGGGCCGAGGAGGTGCTGGCTTCCCCACCGGACTCAAGTGGAGCTTCATGAATAAGCCCTCAGATGGCAGGTGTGTTCAGGGAGGCAGGTTTGGGGTTGCAGGCGAAACCTTGCGGGGGGCTGTGGCTTACCCAGGGCTTTGGGTTGTTTCCTGGAGAGAATCAAGTGGGAAAATGTTACTAGAGCTTAAGTAGGTGGGACTCAGTTTTCTCTGGCGTTCCTCAGAGGAGACTTGAGGAGCAGGAGAGTCAGCACAAGCGTCTGACCCAGGCAGACTTGACTGATCAGTTCCTAGCTCTGCCTTCTAGTTACTTAGCTTTGGGCAGTCTCTTGGCCTTTTTGAACCTCAGTGTTCTTTTCTGTAAATGGATGTTATACTCTATAGGGATAAAGAGATAACGTTTGTATAGATTTTGCTTGCTCACTGGTCTGCACATAGAAAGCAGATGATAACGGTCAGGAAGGCTCTCTGACCGAGAGCAGAATTTGGGCTCTTGGGAAAGCACAAGGAGAGACATTTGGGTGGAGCAGGACAAAGACCTTTCCTGTGGCCCTAGCCACCCAGAGGCAGAGCAGACAGTGAGCTCCTTGTCATTGGTGGTGAGCAGGCAGAGCCCTCGGAAACATGGTGGCTGGGCAGGGAGGGAAAGCTGTCCAAGGGGATATTGTTGAGGCTTCCCTGGGTAGTGTGGGGGTAGGAGACCATCCCCTGGGTCCCTGTAGCCTGACCGGCCTGTTGGCCCCCACAGGCCCAAGTATCTAGTGGTGAACGCAGATGAGGGGGAGCCGGGCACCTGCAAGGACCGGGAGATCATGCGCCACGACCCCCACAAGCTCGTGGAAGGCTGCCTCGTGGGGGGCCGGGCCATGGGTGCCCGTGCGGCCTACATCTACATCCGCGGGGAATTCTACAATGAGGCCTCCAACCTGCAGGTGGGCCCGGGCGGGGTGTCCACACAGGAGGCCACGCTCAGTGTGCACTCACACGCCCGCTTACCTGGCACAGCTGTGTGGGTCAAGCTGGGAGAGTAGCGGTCACTCCTGCGTGTGTCGTGAATGGGACATGGCCCGCAAAGCCTCCTCCTCTGGGCCCTTCCATATGCTCCAGAGCCTCCATTTGGGAGGCCTTCAGGGCTCCATGACTCCCAGGTTGCGGGTGGGCTGGGGAACTCGTGTGAGGCAATGTTTCCTGCAGAAGGGTCACGGGGTCATTTCGGTCGTTCTTAGTGTGGTGATGCCTGTGGTGACTGGTCCAGGGCCAAGTCACATCTTTCTGTTCGGCTCCTACACAACGACGAGGGACACAGGAGTGGCACCTGGAACAGTGCCCGGCACGTGCTAGCATCATGTGCGAGAGTTACTATTTCTGCCTCTAGGGTCTTGCCTTCCGTTGCAGAAGCAGTACTTACCAGGAAGATAGGAAGCCACACACACAAAATAGAAAAATCTCCCACAGACCCACTACCTAGAGAGACTATGTGCGAAATTTTCATTATCCTAAAATCTTTCTTTTAAAAATAGATACAGTTGGAGAATTTGTGAGTATTATCACCGCTAGGGCGCGCGCACAGGTGTCCGCGCCCTCCCAGAGCATCCTCCACTCGTGTCCCCAGGGGGCTTTTGCCCCAGATCTGGTGATGGGCTCCCAGGTCTCACACCCCCCACCCCCACCCCACACACACAGTGTTGCCAGGCTCTTGGGGACCGTGCCCTCACACCCGTCCCACAGGTGGCCATCCGAGAGGCCTATGAAGCGGGTCTGATCGGCAAGAACGCTTGCGGCTCCGGCTACGATTTCGATGTGTTCGTGGTGCGCGGGGCTGGGGCCTACATCTGCGGGGAGGAGACAGCGCTCATCGAGTCCATCGAGGGCAAGCAGGGCAAGCCCCGCCTGAAGCCGCCCTTCCCCGCAGACGTGGGTAAGACCCGGCCCAGTCCTGGGCCTCGTCCTGTGTCCTGTGCAGCCTGGAACCTGGCTTCAAGTCCCTGCTGGTCTGTCTTAGGGAATTTCTGAGTTCCCTCTACCCTGGGGGCCAGGCCCAGAGAGCAGGGCGGTAATGATATAGAGGCCCTGCGGGTGCCGCCTGCCTCATCTTGCTTCAGCTCCCATGTAAGAGACCCAAGTCCCCACCAACCCTCTGGGAGCAGAGCGCTGGTGGAGCTGGGCTCCAGTGGGAATGACAACAGTGGAGGGGTAGAGAGGGGCTCTGCTATGGGAGCAGGACCCTAGGACAGACCCATCACCAGGAAACCTGTCCCAATTTGTCCTCACCCTGGCAGCTACCGGTCTCTTGTCTCATTTCCCCACAGGAGTGTTCGGCTGCCCCACAACTGTGGCCAATGTGGAGACAGTGGCCGTGTCCCCCACCATCTGCCGCCGTGGGGGTGCCTGGTTTGCCAGTTTTGGCCGTGAGCGCAACTCGGGCACCAAACTGTTCAACATCTCTGGCCACGTCAACCATCCATGCACTGTGGAGGAGGAGATGTCTGTGCCCCTCAAGGAGCTGATCGAAAAGCATGCTGGTGAGGCCTGGGGCCCTGGGGGGTGGGGGGCAGGGCAGTGTGTCCATGAAGAGAGCTGGGGCTGGAAGGGTCTCAGGCTGGGGAGCCGGGGGGAGGGGTGCACAGGTCCTGGGCTCAGGACTAGGCAGCTGTGCCAGCCCTGGACCTGACCATACATCCTTTCGGTGACTGACTGTGACCCTAGGGGGTGTCACGGGTGGCTGGGACAACCTCCTTGCTGTCATCCCTGGAGGCTCGTCCACCCCACTGATCCCCAAGTCGGTGTGTGAAACGGTGTTGATGGACTTCGATGCGCTGGTGCAGGCGCAAACCGGCCTGGGCACAGCCGCGGTGATCGTCATGGACCGCTCGGTAAGGGTGGCTTGTGCTCCCCATCCATTCCTGCCCATGCCAGCCTGCTTAGCACCCCTCCTGGGCTGCTCTGAGAACTCTTGCCAGCTCTTGGGTCCCAGACCCCACAGCCTGGCTACAGGTGGGAGAGGAGGGGAGCAGGGCTGCTCTGGGGCAGGATGCCCCAGGGAGGACGAGGGAGCGGCCAGAATGTTGTTGGAACCGGAAGGGGCTGCTTCTAGGGGCTGAGGCTCAGGCCTCGTATGCCTGCTCACTGTCCCTGGTCACTCCAGACAGACGTTGTGAAAGCCATCGCCCGCCTCATTGAGTTCTACAAGCACGAGAGCTGTGGCCAGTGCACCCCCTGCCGCGAGGGTGAGCACCCGGGCTTTCTCTGTGGCTCCTCCTGCACCTGGGTGGGGCATAGGTCAAAGGTGGGGTGGGCTCTGGACCCTGAATAAACAGATACTGCCTCCCAGCCTGCTGGGGCTTCTCTTAGTTCCTTGCTGCTGTGGCCGCAGGTGTGGACTGGATGAACAAGGTGATGGCCCGCTTTGTGCGGGGGGACGCCCGGCCGGCCGAGATCGACTCCCTGTGGGAGATCAGCAAGCAGATAGAGGGCCACACCATCTGTGCCCTGGGCGATGGGGCCGCCTGGCCCGTGCAGGTACTCGCTGCCCCCCTGTGGCTTGAGGGAGGGGTTGCTGGAAACCCAGGGTGGCGGGGGCTTTTAGACCCCAGTTCACACAGTGCCCTCACCCCCTTTCAGGGCCTGATCCGCCACTTCCGGCCGGAGCTGGAAGACCGGATGCAGCGGTTTGCCCAGCAGCACCAGGCCAGGCAAGCTGCCTCCTGAGCCTGCTGCCCTGGGCTGGCCTCTCTCCGTCTAGAAGACGGTCGGACAATAAAGCGAGTGCTGCCCACTGTCCCGTTGCAGCTTCTCTGTGGCCTCACTTTGCACCCTGCCACCCGAGGCCCGTTACTCACGGAGCCTGGTTTCCCAGGTGGGGGAGGCTAGGAAAGGATAGGTCAGCTCAGGGTCATCTTGTGAACCCAGACCCTGGCCTCCTGTGGGTCAGTGACTCTGTCCGAGACCACCCTGAACACCCAGCCGTCAGTGCAGGAAGCAGGGATGGGGAAGAGGGGAAGGTGTGGCCTGGGGTGAAAACCTAGGTGTGCTGGGGGTGAGGACGAGGCGGGCAGGGCCAGTCTGCCCTGTGAGGTGACAGGCAGGGAAAGAACAGGCTTCACCTAGTCTGGTTCAGAGGAGAGGTTTATTCTTGCTTCCTGCTTTGGTGGGGGGCAAATTTGAAAGGGGAGAAGACGGGAAACAATTTGACTAGGTGCTGGGCATGGTGAGTGAGGCAGCCCCAGGTCCTCCCAACTCTGGGGAGACATCCGGTCAGTTTGGGGGAGGAGTGGTGAGCAGGGCTGGGCCAGGTGCCCCGGCTAGTCGCTGAGCTGGAGGGCTGCCCCGTCCAGCGGGTGCCACAGCTCCAGCCGGCGGTCACTGCGGCCCAGACACTCCCTCCAGTGCCGCTGGCACTCCCCACTGGCCCGGCCACTCAGCTGCACCCCACCTGGGTTGGCAGTAGGGGTCAGGAGCTGGGTGGGAGCCCTCTGGCCCACCACCCAGCTTCCCTGCTGTCCCACTCACCAATGAAGTCGTCGGCCACGCCCAGGTCATAGTCCCACACGGACACCAGCAGTGTCTTCTGCGCCAGCTCCTCCCTCGGGCCTTCGTACAAGAACTCCTGCAGGGACGGAGACAGAGAGCAAGGAGGCAGCCCGGGCTGTTCGCCACTTCAGAAACAGGCTCAGGATGGTGAGGGACGTGTCAGCTGGGACCTGCGGTTTCCGACCCAAGCAGGGCGCTGCCCTCCCCCACCACAGAGCAGCTGGAACTGCCTGGGCCCAGTCCTGGCCTACCTCATTAAACTCGGGGTTCAGGGTCTTCTTCCGAACACTGGTCTTATATTTAGATTTCTTTCCCACGTTAGGATGCAGGAAACTGATTGGGGAGGACAGAGTCAGGTTAGGTGCGGCTCTGGAGAGGGGAGCCCCAGAGGGTCTCTGAGGAACCCCCGCACCCACCTGTCCACCCCTGTCTCACACTCACAGGCGGACGAAGGGGTCCGAGTAGCCATTGGCATCCATGGGGGCGAGGTGGGCGCAGCGCAGCACCCCCACCAGCAGGCCACCCCGCTGAGAGCTATAGCACAGCGACAGTAGGATGCGGCCCCGCTCCTCCCCGGCCGCCTCTGCCTCCGCCGCCTCCTGCAGAGCGGCCTGCGTCAGACCCGTGTGGCCCAAAGCCCACTTGCCCACCAGGGTCATCCAGGACGTGAGAACTCAGACTGGCTGCAGAGGCATCGGGCGGGCGGGGGCGGGGGGGCGGGGGGGAGGCCCGGGCTGGGATTTAACCCCGTGATCAGTCTCCAGAAACAGTCACTGACAGGCAGCCTGGCAGGGAACCTAACAGCAGCGGTGTACCCTCCCGGGCCTAAGAGTGGAGGGGCTTGTTCAGGCCATGTGACTGCTCAGTTCGTGCACTTCCTCATGGGACATGCCTGGAGCTTCCCAGGTGGCCTCCCACTAAGTGCCCACCGCCACCCTCCGGCAGGGTGAGCCCCATGTCACAGAAGCCTCCCTGAGAAGACATACAAGTCTTTTCAGCTACAAGACCCACCCTGGCCCTGACGGGTATGGTTCACTGGGTTCAGCATCCTCCCACAAACCGATAGGTCACCAGGTCGATTCCCTGGTGTTGCGGGTTGTGGGCCTGGCCCCCAATAGGGGGCGTGTGAGAGGCAACCACACCGTTGATGTTTCTGTCCCTTCCTTCCTCTCTCTCTAAAAATAAATCTAAAATAAATAAAACCCCCATCCTCTTCTCCTCCCACCACCCTGAGGGCCAGACGCTGAATGTCCTTTGCCTCCCCTGGCCCCGGGCGTGTCCAGAGGCACTCAGGGAGGCTGGGAGGAAGAACGCATTTCTCCCATACCTAACATAGGGTTTGATGTGCAGAGAGCCAAACCACTGTGCTAACATTCAGTTCTCAGGGCGGGAGTGTTCCGTGAGCACCCACCATGCACCCAAGCGCTGCAGTGTGTGGGGTCTGGGACAGGATGCGGGTGACACTAGGTTCCCGCCCCATCTCCGTGGGACTTTCCTGGCCTTGTGGAGTGCGCAGCTGCAGTAACTTGTGGCTCCACTAGGTGGCAGGGCAGCAGCACCTGGCCCTTCAGTCGAGGGGGACCGGATGGTTCTGCCTCAACTGTGCAGTATCCGGCCCCTCCCAGGCCAGAGGGGTTCTGGCCTGTCTTTGGTCTCTGGTGGGCCCCTGCACTCACTGTCACTGCCTCCTGACAAGGGCCCACCAGCCCCAAGAGTGGCACCCACACCGTCCCAGAGGTCAACCTGGCAGTCAGAGAACCCCACTCTGTCCGTTTTCTCCTGCCTTCCCAGCTCCTCTGGCCACAGACAAATCCCACCAATTTCAGCTGCTGTCCCTGAGGGCTTTGCTGTCCCCCAGTGCCCCATGCCTCCTCTGGCCTGGCTGCTCCCCAGGGCTCCCAGCGCTCATAGAACACGAGAGAGACGGCTTCAGTTTCTCCAAGTCCACCTCGGCCCCTGCCTGACGCACTCTGGCCTGGGTACCCCAGGCCTGTCCCTGCCACATCCCTGCTCTGTTCCACTGTCCTACGTACCTCATACAGGGACATGCCACGGGATGTGTCCAGGCTCTTGGGCCTCTTGGTCTGAAAGAGCAGAGAGCCTGGTCACTGTGGCTGGACACTGTCCCAGTCCCCTCCCTGCCCTCCCCTCTCCAGCTCCACCATCACCAGGTTGCTGGCCCCCGAAGCCGCATTCAGGTGCCGTCCCCACTCACCAGCCTCCGCTTCTCCAGACACACGCTGAAGCTCCTGGCTCGGTTGGGCACCAGCTTCCTCAGGGGCACCCGCAGCTCCCCCAGGGGACGCACTTGCCTGCGTCGCCGCAGCCGAGGGTCCTCGCACACACACAGCCTGGGGGCCCCCCAAGTCAGACCTGGACAGGGGAGCCCCCACTCCACCCTGCTCCCTCCTGGCCCAGGTCCAATCCTCACCGCAGGGTCTTGCGCCCAGCATCCTGGCAGGTGAAGCCGTGATAAGTGAGTGTCTCTTCCCAGACAGGTCCCCTTGTGCCTCGAACCGTTCGTGTCCGCAGCTGGCTGGCCTGAGGGCCAGGCAGGGTGGTCGGGGTCTCCTCAGGCTCCAGG
The DNA here is from genome assembly GCF_022682495.2 of Desmodus rotundus. Lineage (NCBI taxonomy): Eukaryota > Metazoa > Chordata > Mammalia > Chiroptera > Phyllostomidae > Desmodus > Desmodus rotundus. Next base: position 3,933,232 of record NC_071391.1, on the reverse strand, counting down.
GCCCCGCCCCCCATCTCCCCAACAGACTCCTCAGCTGTACATCCAACAATGAGGAGCTCCGGGCCTGAAGCCCAGGCCCCGTGGGGAAGGATCAGGGTGGACAGGGGGTGCTGCCATCTGGGGGTGAGGCCAAGGGGTAGGGGCCTGGGGCTTGCCCTCACCTTGCTGGCCCCCGGCAGCAGATTGGCTTTGACATAGGTGTCCACGGAGCCTGAGGCTGGTGGCCTGAGGCCCTGGGAAGAGACAATGGATGTGGGGCAGGCCTGTGGCCCAGGCCCAGGGACCCCAGCTCCACACTTACCTTGGCACAGTGCGCCGTGCAGTGCAGGGCACTGCTGTCCGCATCAAAAAGAAGCGTGAACTCCAGGGTGCCCAGGGCAGCTGGGGGCAGGTGGCACGCAAGGTCAGTTCCTACCTGAAACCCCTCTCCTTGGCCCCGTGCCTCCTGCCCTGCCCCTCACAGGTCAGATGGCTGGGCTGCCTCAGACCCCACCCTGGCTGGGCTGGGCCCAGGGTGCCCCTCATCCCCTGCCCCACTCACTGCTGTCGTCTGAGTCTCCCTCTGGCTCTGGGTTGGGCCGCAGTTGCGGTGCAGAGCGGACAGCAGGGGTCACTGTAGGGTGCGGGTCTGGGGTGCGCAGGGCAGGCTCGGCAAAAGGGTAGAAGTGAGGGAAGTAGTCCGAGATGAGGCGGATGGGCCGGATGGGTCCTGGGTTCACGTCAATGGCCATGTGCTCCTGCATGCTCACCCGCTGTGGCTGCCTCCCACTCGCTGCCTCGGTGCCCGCCATGGGGTCTCAGAGTGGGGGCTCAAACGAGCCCCCTTGGATTGGATAGGAGGGGCCCACACTGGGCCAACCAGACACGGTAAAGAGGCATCACTGAGGGTGCGGGGCGGGGGGGGGGGGGGTCCTGGGCAGCAGCTGGAACCTGAGGATAGAGGGCAGGGTTGGGCAGGTGGAACACAAGTGGGGGCCTCCACCCTGGTGGGGGACCCTGTGTGCTGGCAGTGCCAGCTGAGCTACTCACCTCTCTGAGGGCTCCACCACCTAGCCTGGTTCACTGCTGGTGCTGGGTGTGCGCCTGACTGAGATGACTCATCTCTATGACCCAGGGCCCTCCCAGTATCCCCATGGGGGAGAGGGAGGGGCGGAGCTCAGCGCCCACCTTCAGGGCTCAGGAGAGGGCACCTCCCTGCTCTCAACACCAAGGGTCCCTTATTCAGTGTGGGAGCGGGTGCCTCAGCCTCCCTCCTCACACCCCTCCCCCATTCTCATGCTGCCAGTTATTTTTACCACCATCATGGGACCTGCTCCGAGGTGAGGAGGCTGGATGCCCAGAGGTGACACGAGGGGTGTGAGGGGCAACGGGAGGGGTGTGTGGGACGAAGAGGCAGCTGAGAGGGGAAGTGTGTGGGAAGGCAGAGGGGTGGGGGGCACTTGGGAGGTGTGGAGGGGGCTGCCTGGGAAGGAGGGGGCCACCTCAGGAACAGGGCATCTGCAGTCTGGTCCCCTAGCAGTTCAAGCTTTTTAAAACATGGACCAGGTCACGCCAACACCTCTCTCCCCTTTCACAGACTCGGACTGAAACCCTAACCCATCCCCGAGGCGTGTACCCCAGCAACTCACAGGGTCCCCCATGTCCACATTGCTCTTCGTGGCTTCCTTGAACACCCCAAGCTTTGCACATGTGTTGCTCCTCCTGCCCCGACTGCCCCGACCTTCCCGCCCTGCCCCTTGACCTGGCTCCTGCTCACCTTTGGTTTCAAGTCACTCTCTGAAGGGGACCTTACCTGGCTTTTAGCTGCTCCGCCTTTCCTCTTCCCAGTGGTCCTTTGGAGGCCGCCCCCTCCCTATTCTCAGTCCAGGAGGGTTACCCTCCTCCCCAGGCTCTTGCACCGCACCCTGCCAACCCACAGCTTCCAAACCCAGCAGGCCACGTGACAGGCTCAGGGAAGGGCCGTGACCCCAGGCAGGCCAGTACAGAGCGGTTTGGGCTCGGCTGGCTGAGACAGAGCTCTGCTTTCTGTTGATGGCACGGTGGTGCGCTGCTGGAGCTGTTGCCCTCACCTCATCTCTCATCCCTGTGGACTGGAGGCTGCTCCTGGGAGTGAGGCCGACACAGTGGAAAGCATAGGCAGAGAAAGGATCCAGCCACACCTGAAGCTAGTGTACCTCTGGAGTTTATGACCACCATTCCTCTTCAGGCAAAGCCAGCTAGCAAGTGGAGGTCTCTGCCGCTTGTCCTGGCCAACACTGCCCAGTCCGCACGTCAAGGTCCAAACACCCACACTCTCAACTCTTTCACAGCACCCTGGTCCATGTAATTATTATATAGTTCCACTAATATTTGTATGTGATTAATGTACAATCACATTATCTGTGTGACCTAGTCTGAAGTGTCCCCTACACTGAGTCCCCAACTCCCCAGGGGCCAGGACAGCAACTGCCTGCACAGCACTGGCGCACGGCGGGTGCTCAGGAATGTGCAGGGCTCCCCGGGGGACTCCTGCAGCCTGGCGTGTGGGGGAGGGGACAGTGCATGGCTCAGAGCCTGGGCTCTACTCAGAGAGGGCCTGGTTCGAATCCCAGCATGGGGTGACCTCGGGCAAGGCGTCTATCCTCTCTGAGCCCCAGTCTCACCTGCCAGGGACCATGCTGGCTGCCCCCCCAGGCTGCGGTGAGGGTGCAGCAAGACCAATGGTACCCGGCACCCAGCACTCAGTAAGTGCCAACTGCTGTGGGTGACAGTGTGCTTGGGCAGAGGCACCCCAGCCAGGAGAACAGCTGTCCCGTGGGATCCACCCAAGGTCAGGTTGCTCTTGCAACAGATGCTGTTGCCACAACGTTGGTAAAGCTCTTTATTCAGTCCTGGAGTGGGCCTGACCCTGCAGGGCGGAGGCGGGGGCTGCTCAGCGCCAGGTCTTCAGCCCCTGGGCTGAAATCCAGGGAAATATAGGCGGGGCTGGTAGGCACCAGGGGCCAGCAGCTGCAGGGTGAACTCAGTGATGACAGCAGTCATCCCCCAGACACGGTATGGCCCGTGGAGGAAGACAGGCATTGTGTAGCTGAAGTGGCCACCCCGGCAGAAGTGGGTATAGCCTTGGTTCTGTACCTGCAGCAGGTGGGCCAGGGGCAGTGCAAACACGTCCTCCACCTGTGAGCACGAGGCAGTGAGAGCATGAAGAGAGCACTGGCCGCTGCATTGGGACAACCCGGTCCCCCAGGATCCCTGCCCCAACTCACCTCCTCGGGGTTGGGCTTGAGGCTCTGGGGATCTAGAGGGCCCACACCGGCAAGCACCGGCACCACAGTGTTCTTTGCCTGGAGCAGCAAGGCAGGTGGTCAGGGGAGGCATGGCCTTGGCAGGGCTGTGGGACTGGGGAGGAGAGGCTGAGAGGAAGGCCCCACCCTTGTCATCCAAAGCCAGGTCCAAGTGAACCCTGTCCCCGGGCCCCCTCCAGCCACGCTGACTCGGGTTTTGCACTCAGGCCTTGGGCCATTGCGGACTGTTCCCTCCACTTGGAACAACCTTGCCTTACTTTTACTCCCCTAAAATCTGCCACTTGTCATTCAGCTCCTTCCCGCCCCGTGAGGCCACCTCTCATCCACCAAACTGAGCAGATCTGGTCCACTCCAGAGGCACTTCCAGCCCATGACCTGAGCTCTAGTATACCCCCGAAGAGAGGACAGAAATACCACTGGCCCCTCCCAGACAGGCTGTGGGGGGGACGGAAGACGACCACCAGGCAGGTGTCGGTGCTCCGCTGCATTCTACACCTGCTAATGTCTATGACCACGCTCTTTGTCCCTGGGGTCCCAGCTCCTAGCCCAGGGCAGGCAGAGTAGGTGAATGGGGTACGGGCTGGCCGTGGCCTCAGGGCCTGGTGGACTCACCTGGTCATATATTGGGTGCAGGATGCCCCATACATGGTCCTCAGGCACAGCCAGGCCCAGCTCCTCCTGGGTCTCCCTCAGGGCTGTGTATACCACATCCTGGTCAGTGGGGTCACACTTGCCGCCTGGGAAACTAAACAGGCACAGGCATCCTGGTCCTTGGGCTGTTGGGGCGGTGGAAGGGTGGGGATGGCAGCTGTGGCAGAGGGCCAGTGCCCCATCTAAGCTGCTGCCCCTAGTTTGCAGTGAGTCCTCTGGCAAGCCACAAGACCTCTCCAGGCCCGGTTTGCCTCCCTGAGCAAGGTGGTAAGGGGAGAGAGGCTCTGGAGCTCAGAGACGCAAATTGTCTATGGTAGCCCTAGTGGCGCTGACATTGACCCTTGGGTGTCCCCAATTCCCGCCGAAGGCGGGGCCAGGGCGGGAAGCCGCAAAGCCCCACCCAGAGCGCTTCCAAGGCTCTGGGACCAGAATCTCCCCTTAGTGGCCTAGAGGGCGCGGGGTCATGCCTTTTTAGAGGGGGACACAGCTCAGAGACAGGAGTCGCCGGCCTGAGGTGATGAGGACGCGATTCGAGGGAGCCATCCCAGGCTCCAGGAAGAGGAACGCGGGTCGCTGATCCCTCCTCGGCCTGCAGACCCATTCTACAGAGGCGGAAACCGGGGCTCAGAGAGGCTAAGTGCCTCGCCCACGGTCCCAGCGGTCTCCGAGGTTCGGCGGCCTCGTTCTAGAAGGAAGAGGACTTTCCCGGTGGTGTACCTGACGTCCCCCTTGTGCCTCCCGGCCAAGCGGCTGGACCGCAAGGTGTAGAGCAGCGCCGGGACCCCGCGCACGGAGCACAGCGGCACGAGCACTGCGGCCGCCGCGGGCCGCGCGCGGAGCCGGGCCGTGGCCTTGGTCAGCAGCCGCCGACAGCGCTGCTCGCCCTCCGCGGACAGGCAGTCAGGCAGCATGTCCGGCCGGGCGCTGCCGCGACCTAAGGGCGCCGGGCGGACGAAGGAAAGGGGCAGGGAAGCGTTCAAAAGGCCAGGAACCTGATGCGGGCTGGGGGAGTCGACCGGAACGCTCTGCCCCGCCCCTTCTCCGGGCTCCGAAGCCGCCATTGCGGCGCCTTAGGGGGCGGGGCCTGCGTGACGGGCGGGGTCTCGGTGAAGAGGCGGGGCTCGCGACGGGAAAACGGTGGGCGGGGCCGGAAGGGGCGTGGAAAGGTGACCGGGTTGGCCAGCGAAGGGCGGATTTGGGCCAAAGCCGAGGCTAGGAAGGATCGTGTGTCCTCCACCCTTCCTGGAGCAGCTCGGTTCGGGTTGTCTTGCTGTTGAGCCCCCGCTGGGCTCCCGCCCTTGGCGCCGTTGTGTGTCAGTTCTTCTCCAAGGACCTCCCAGGGAGTGCTCGAACATGGGCGGGCTTGGCGTTTAGGGGGTTCATGGGGCGCCCCTAGGAGGCCCAGCACGTCAGGGGCAGCTGGGGTGTGTCCTCCTGCTTCCGCGAGGTGGCGCGCGCTCGCTCTCCTGCTGCTAGGGACCCACTCCAGTCTGGCTTTTGGCCAAATCTGTCTCGCCTCCTCCTGACGCCTCTCCCCTGCACTTTCTACCCCTTTAGGTCTTGGTTTAAATGTCGCTCCCTAGAAGCTGCCCTGTCTGGAGTCTTGATCAGATTCTCAAATTTATCCCCTCAACCAACCTTGGCCCCTGTGGTCATTTCCTATGGTGGTTTTGTAACCCTCAGCCACACCCTGGCCCCTCGAGGACCACACGACTCCCACCTCACGCACAGCACCTAAATGTGGAATGGCAGGTACCGCCATACTTTGCTTTGACTTTGAGCAAGCACCTCTCTGAGCTGCACTGTCCGTCCGCATCAGGGCACACACCCCCAGCCTCCCACCCAGGCCTCCGCTACTGGACTGGTGTCAGCACCCTTGCCGTCACTCTGTGCTCCCAGGGATGCCAGTGGCACTGGAGAGCTTTGGGATGTCTGCAGCTCAGACTCGGGTCGGGCATTCCTGAGGCCCTCCACCCAGATCCCTGAAGACGGAAGTTCTCTAACCACCCATGCCAAACAGTTTAATGTTGGGGGTAAGGAAGAGGGAAAGCAGGGTTTGGAGGAGTCACCCCCAAGGCAGAAGGGGATAGGCTAGGGTGTAGGAGGTCTGGTTCCAAGCCTGGCACTGTCCCAGCCTTGCTGTGATTCTGGGAAGGTAACCTCTCTCTCTGGGCTTCCATCTTCACTGCTCTCCTTGGGAGGGGACAGTGTCTCTGCAGAGGTGAGGCTGGAGGGAGTGCGGTCCAGGGTAAGAGGACTCTGTCTACTGGGCACCCACCATCACTGAGGGTCCTGGCGAGATCCCAGGCACACAGCAGTGGGGGACAGGAGACCCAGCCCAGCTTGGAGGTGCAGGCCCCCCTGAGCCCTGTCAGCCTGGATATTGGGGAGAGGGTATGGTGCTGGTCGGGCCCTTGGGATTCCAAGAGGACTTGAGGCTCTGGGATACAGGTCCTGACAGGTGAGAGCCCGATAGGTGGCAGGGGCCAGCAGCCTCTCCGTGGTGGCCAGCAGCTGATGGTGGAGCCGGGCAGGGGCCCTGGAGGTGGAAGCTGGAGCTTTGTTGGGGTCAGAGGGAGGAAATGGTCTGAGTGAACCCCAGAGCTCCCCTCGAACCCACGCCTGCCCTGCCCGCTTCTCTGTTCCTCCCATCCCAAGTTGCCCAGCTCTCAGCCTTTGTTCTTGCTCTTCCCTCTGCCTGGAATTTCTTTCCCACTTTCTCCTTCTATTCAAACCCTTCCCAGTCCTCCAAGACCCAGCTTGGGAACCACCTCCTCCAGGAGGCCCACCTGACACTCTCCACCCCTGCTGTCAGCACCCTGTTCTCTCTGCCTTGGGCCCCCAATTGTCTCATAAATCTCCGCTTCCCCCTCTCTGTCCACACAGGTGCCCAATGGGCTTGCTGAGCATGCTGGAGTCCTGTGGCCCTGTCCCCTTGCTGCTCACCCACCATGTAGGCTCTGGTCCCACTGTGTCTGTGGGTCTGGGGACGAACCTTTCTCCTGCTCTGTGGTACCCTTCAGCAGAGAGCAACTGAGGCTACCGCGACTCCGGGCTGTGGCACCAAGCAGGGGCCGTGAAGGTGCCATCCTGAAGGTGGGGGGCAGGGAGTCAAGGTGAGGAACCCAGGCCAAAGGTCTGGTTCAGGGTCAACCAGTGAGACCCCAGGACCAGTCAATGGGTGTGACCCTCAAACAAGGGTCAGGAGCCAAGGCCTTAGGAGATGCCTGGGGATGGGGTGAGGGGCTGGGTCAGGGAAGCAGGGCACAACCGGCAGGGGTCAGGCAGTACCAGGAGTCTGGGTCACTCTCTCTAAAGCCCTTGGCAAAAGGGTTGCTGGCGATTTTCAGCTGGGTTATCTGCAGAGGGGAGAGTGAAGTTACGGGTCAACCCTGATCTGGGGGGAAGAGTGCGGGGCCCCAGACTCAGCCATCCCCACCTCCCTGGACCCCCTCGTCAGGAGGTGCTGGGACCCAGAATCACTGTGGGTGTGAAGGGAAGGGAATGGCTGGGCACATGCTCACTGCTTCCCAGGGAAGGGGAGAAGGGCTGGGGTCCACGTGCATATGGGGGCTAAGAGCCTCGAGCCTCAGTCTCCATCCCTATGAAACGGGCTGGCAGGTGGCCACAAGCTGCGGCCCAACCCACCCGGTGGTTCTGATACGCTGTCACGGCCGTGAACTGGGTCTCCGTGAAGATGAAGGACTTGAAGTTCTCCTGAGCGTAGCGCTCGCTGTCTTTGCGTGGGTCCACAAAGACCACGTGGAAGCGGGGCTGGTAGCGGTGCATGGAACTGAGAATGATCTGTGGGGGATGCGGGAGGGGCTGTGCCGGGGTGGGGGACAGCGGCAAGCTCTCTCCGAGGCTGAAGCCCTCCTCCCAGGGCAGAGAGGGTGCCCTGGGCCTGCTGCCTCCCTTTCTTGGGCTGGTGGCGTAGGCTCTGTGTCAAGGCCCCTTGGGTTTGAGCGTCCTTGCTGCTTTACCTGTTCCCACACCCATGTCCCGGCTGCCCACTTTGCCTTCAGAGCTCTCCCATATCCGACCACCTCTCCCCCAGCTGGCCTCTATCGCCTTTCACCTGGGCTTCCTCAGCTGCCTCCTGGCTGGTCTCCCTGCTGCCACTGGCCCCACTGTCCGTTCTCCACACAGCACCCCCAGTGAGCCACAGCATGTCAGCCCTTCCTCAACACCGCCCTGTGGCTGCCCCCCTGCCCCCCGCCAACACACACACAGTAAAAGCCAGAACCTCTCTGCAGCCACTGGCCCTGCGGATGAGCCCAGCTGCCCCAGGACCTCTCCCCGCCCCCTTCCCCTCCTCACTCCAATGCAGCTACACGGGAGCCCCCTTGCAGTTCCCCCGTGCTCCCAACATTTCCTTAGCCTCAGGGCCCTTGCACATGCTGTTTCCCCACCTGCGACAGCTCCCCTTCTAGGTGCACAGCCTCCCTCCACTGTCCCAAATAACTCCTCTGCAGCTGCCTGGGCCCCTGGCAGCCACAGCCGCCTCTGTCCCAGCCCCCTCCCTGGCTCCTTTTTCTCCTAGCACTTATCACCACCTGAGACACTGCGTCCAGTGCCTTCTGGAGTTTTTGCGGTCCTGTGGTCTGGCACCTAAACTGGGCCTGGTTCGTGGCGGGTGGTCCGTAGACATTGCCCAAGAGAAAGATAATGTTTGCTGAAACATTCCCACTCTCCCAGCCCACTTCCCCACCTGCCTGGACAGTCCCCTCTGCTGCCCAGCCCCAGTCTGGGTGAGCTCGGCTCCCCAGCTTTGACCACCAGCAGGGGTGTGGATGCTGGGTAGCAAGGCCATTGGCACCAAAGGCCTGGCCTGCCCCGGTGCCCGGCTCCATCACAACCAGTCCTCAGGGTCCCCTGACCAGCCCCAGCCCCTCTGCCGGCACCCTGGGCCTCACGTGGCCGTTGTCGTCCAGCAGGTTGTTGGTCAGCTTGAGCTTGTCGAAGGACACAATCTGGCGCATCCACTGCGCCCCCTTGGCCGGCGAGTCGGGGTGGAAGTGCACCCGGCCCGGTGTAGCCGGGTCCGCCTTGCCTGCCACCAGCCAGGCCGAGCTGTGGAAGGCATACCTGGGGGACAGAGTGGCAGTGAGGGGCCCCGTCTGCTGCCCCTGCTGCCCATGCCTGGAGCCAAGACTGGCGGGCAAAGGGGTTGTTAGTGTCTCCACTACCGCCCGCACACCATCCCCGCCTCGCACACTGGGAACCCAGGTCTCCGAGGCTCTGAGACTGCTGCCTGGCCCTGTGGCTCCACCTGGTGCCCTGGCTAGCCACTCTGCCTGATCAGGCTGTCCCACTGCCCACTTCAGTCTGTCGGTCGCCTGGGGCTGGGCTCTCTCTGCCACCAGGCTCCCTACTGTCGCCCCAGGATAGGCCTCCCGGAGGCGGCTCGGACTAGCCCCTGACTCCCTGGACTGCCACTAGGGGTCGGCTTTCCCATCTCAGCACCTGAGGTGTGAGCTACGTCCCTGGGTGGCCCCAGACCTGTATCGCTTGTCATCCAGGGGCACGAAGTCCATGAGCAGGGCGTAGTCCGCCAGCGAGTCCATGCCCAGGATCTTCACCTGGAAGGTGGGGAACATCCTCCTGCGGGAGGCAGGTGCCAGCGGTCTGAATTTGGCTCCAGCTGAGCCCCCTGCCCCAGCCACGCACACACACCCCCACCTGCTGCTCATACCTGCCTGCCTTGGTGACAATCATCTCTGTGCCCAGCTGGTTGAATTCCTCCCACAGAGCCTTCATCTCCAGCTGCACCGTCACACTGGACACATGCGGGTTCTTGGGGCCCATGGCTTGGGCCCCTGCAGAGCCAGGGGAAGGGCCCGATGGGAACGGAGAAACCAGCCGGGACTCCCAGCTGGAGCTAGTCATGGGCAGGGCGCAGGTCTCCGAGGGTACCAGTACCCCAAGGCCAGCAGAGAGGAAGGCTGGGGAGAGAGGACAGAACCATGGGCCCCTGCTCACCTCCCCACCCCCACTCCACCCCACCAGCCCTCATCCTTCAGGCTGCACCTGGGTGCCTCTTTCTCCAGGAAGCGCTCCTAGAATGCGGGGTCTGTGTGTTCCCACAGTTAACGTGACTTGGCGTCACCTCCTGCAGTAAATGCTTACTCATTGCCCCTGGAGGCCGAGACCAGGCCTGTCTGGCTCCCCGGGGAATCCGTGAGCCCCACCCCCACCCGGCGCCCCTGGGGCCTTGCACCTCCCTGGGCCTTCGTTCCCACGTCCATCTCAAGGGATGGTGGGAGGATTTGTGAGGACACACCCAGGGCCTGGCACACAGTAGGCCTTTCATAAATGACCCGTATTACAGACACAGATGTGGGATCGTGGTGGTTGAGTGGGGGGTCTTTCTCAGCTCTGTGGAGACCCCACTGCCTGGTCCTGCTTAAGGAGAGCTGAGCTGAGAGGAGACCCCCCAAATTTCCACGAATTGCTCTTGTCCTTCTGTGACTTTGAAAACCGGCCCAAGTCCTGCCTCCCAAAGCCAGCTTTCTGCTTGGGCCGCCTCAGTTTTTCTCAGGATCCCGCCTTTTGATTTGCAATCCTGAAACAAGGCTTGGCCAAGAGCTTTGCTACCCTCCACCCTTCTGGTTCAAAAAAAAGAGAGAAAAAAGTCCCACCCGGATTGGCACGGCTCAGTTGGTTGGGCATCACCCCACAAAGTGGAGGTCGCTGGCTTGGTCGCCCCGCCGGGGCGCATACAAAAGGCAACCGATCAACGTTTGTTGCACACATCGCTGTTTCTCCCCTTCTTTCTCCCTCCCCCTCCCGCTCCCTACAAATAAATATGTCGAACCCTTTTTTAAAATTAAGCTTAGAATTATCATATGACCCAACAACTTTACTTCTAAGTAGAGACCCAAAAGAATTGGGAGCAGCGGCCTGAACAGACATCTGCCCGTCCCTCTGTGGATGTAGCGGCCGCAGGCAGCGGGGGGAGCAGCCCACGTGGCCGTCCAAAATGCGACCCACCTGGACACATTATTCATTCTCATTCAGCCTTAAAAAGGACATTCTAACACCTGCTGCAGCATGGATGAGCCCGGAGGACAGTGTGCTGGGGGAGATGTGCCAGTCACGAAAGGACAAATACTATGATTCCACTTTTAGGAGGTCCCCCCGGGGGTCAGAGTCTTAGAGACGGAAAGTAGGCCCGTGGGAGCCGGGGGCTGGGGGAGGGGAGGGGTGTTGAATGGGAACAGAGTTTCAGTTTTGCAAGAATATTCTGGAGGCGGATGGTGGCGGCAGTGAATGTGCTTAATGCCAGCGAGCTGGGCACTTAAAAATGGTTACAATGGTCATTTTTATGTTGTGTATATTTTACACAATTAAAATCTTTTAAGTAGAAACCCCCCCTGAAAAACAGATGGTTAGGTTCAGGCAGCCCCAGGAGGAGCCGCAGGCCTGGGCAGACGTGGAACTTCAGTGTCAGACAGTCGGACGGATGGACAGTTCGGGGGGGAGGGGGTGTCTAAGGAGCTGGCCTGGCCAGAGCCCGCGCTGAGTAGGTACCTGGGGAGAGTGTGGGGCCCAGGGCCACACTGGAGAAGAGGTACCTCGCTAAAGCCCCTGGCATTTCTGGGCTCTGCGGGTGGGTGGAAATGGACCCTCTGAGAGAGATGGGGTACATCAGGTCTGTACCTCCCAGTGGGGCAAGAAGGGTGGATAGGCAGATGTTCTCCACCACCGGGGATCAGGCCATCAGATGGGCAACTGCAGGCACGACGTCCAGCCCCCAGTGTCCCTGGTGGTGGGCCCCAAGGAGAGAAACTCATGGCATTGCCGGGGGCTTCACAGGCTGGTCACTGGCTCCCAAATCTTCGAGGAGCCCCCATCCCATCCCAATCAGTGTCCTGCCCCTCAGCACCCGCAGAAACTCTGGGGAGGGGCCTGTCCTCTGCCCAGTTCCTCTAAAAGCCAGCGCTCCTCAGGGCTGGGAGATGAATTTTCCACAAGCATGGAGTCAGGTCTGGAGGGACCGTAAAAGGCTTCTTGCCCAGCCCTCACCCTGATCCACAAGGGGTGAGGCCCAGAGAGGGGAGGGGACAGGCCCAAGGCCACCCACGTCTGGTAAGGCTTTCGCCTCCCAGAAAAGGCGCTGTCCCCTGCCTGTCAGCACCCATCATGCGCATGGGTGGCTGCGGGCCCATCAGCCCTGCCCTGACAGCCTGGGGTGCCCCTGCCTCGCCCTGTTGCCCAGGGCCTGGGTGCAGTGGGGTTTCCTTGGTCCCCACACCCAGTCCCTGCTCTGCCCCATTCTCCCTGGAGCCTGAGCCCCCCAGGGGCTGCCCTGGCTGGCCAGCACCGTACCTGACATGGGGACAGCCTGGGTGTCCAGCTCCCGGAACAGCCCTGCTCAGCCTGGGCCCCTGCCCACCCTGGGAGGGGGTGCGAGGCGCCGGTGGCGGTCAGCCACTCCTGGTCTCCCGGTGCGTTCAGCAGCACAGCTCGGCTCCCAGGGGCTCACTCCGTCCCGGTCTCTTGGCAGGACTGTTCTCCCCTCCCCGACAGCTCAGGCCTTGGTTGTCCACCTGGGCTCTGCAGGAGGGACCCTGGCTCTGGGCTGTGCGGGGTCCCCTCTCCGGGCCACCCTCCTGCTGCGCTGTCTGCTGCGCTTGTCCTGCTCTGGGGACGCTGTGCGGGAGGAGGGCAGGTGGGAAGGTTGTGACGTGGCAAAGCCTCCCTCTGCCCCTCCCGGTCCCCCTCCACTCCCTTCCTTTCCCAGCTAGCAGCCCCCCAGCCATTCCTGATCAATGGGCCCAGGCAAGGGTGGGGGCCCATCTTGAGGACAGGCTGGGTGGTCCGCAGGGGCCCAGGCCGGGTGACTGGAGGGCTGGGGGCCAGTGGGGCCTCAGGGAGGTTGGGAGGCCACAGCAGTGGTGGCAGCATGAGGGCTGAAGGGCAGAGTCGGCGCGCTCTCACCAGGACCCAGCCTCTGGCCTGGGGCTGTGGCTGCAGAATCCCCAGGGGTGGCGGTGGCATGTCAGGCGGAGACAGAGCCCCCAGATTGGGTGGGAGGAAGCCTGTCCTCCTGATGGTTTGGCCCAAGGAGCTGTGCCTCGGTTTCCCCAACTGAACTAAGTGCATAATCTTTTCTGCCTGGGACGGGCTGGCCCAGCCTGGGGAGCAGTAGCTGCCGCAGCACCCCGATGGGGAGGTTGGAGGCTGCTGGGGTGGGTGTCTGCTCTGTCTTTCAGTCTGTCTATTCTCTCCAGCCAGACCGGGCATTGTCTCCAGGCTGCCCCCTGCTGGCCCTGTGCTGGGCTTTCAGGGCACCCCAGATCACTGCTCCGGAAGGCAGAGGGCGTGGGGTCCCCCAAAGCTGGTTGTTCTCAGTTGAGAGTGCTGTTTGGCCATTCGATCCCTTCCACATGGCCCAGAGAGGGTCATCTGCCCGGACCTGAGGTTGGCCCACTCCAGCAGGGAGCCTCCCAGGCTGGCCCCCAGACCAGAACAGGAGGCCAGAGCACCGCAGGCTGGGCTGGGCATGCTTGACCCGGGTGCCCCAGGCCAGCTCGACCCCAATGCCCCCCCACCTCCACCAGAGTCTGGCACTGGGTACGTGAGGTTGGCAGAGGGGGCCAACCTCAGAGGGGGCACAGAGGGGCCAACAGCGGAAGTGGCTTCTGTTCCCAGAGCCTCACGCCTCCCTTCAGCTCAGGCATGTCTGCTGCCACGGTCCCAAGCTCCCAGACACCTGCCTGCAGAGCTGGGGCTGGGGCTGTCCCGCAGGAAGAGGGTGGGCCGGCCCTGGCACACACCATAACCAGCCGTGTGGGGAAGGCCGCAGCAGCTCTGGGGTTTGCTGCTAGGCAAAACTGGGGGGGGGAGTTCTCTGTGCTTGTGAGGGAGGGTCCCAGCGTCCCCCAGGAGCCACCCAATGAGGTATGGCCAGACCACCCTGTCCCAGGATCTACAGTGGGGCGAGTGCGGGATGGGAGATATGATGGAGGGGCCTGGTAGCCCCTCTCAGCCTGGACCCTCCCAGGTGGGCCAGCCTGGGGTTCTGTTGGCTCATATGTGTGTGTGTGAGTGTGTGCGATAGGACAACCCCCACACGTGCACACAACCACACTGACATGCCAACCCACGTGCACACAAAAGTGCCAACCTGCACCACTCCTGTTCGCACGTGCACAAGCTCCGTGTGCACAGATATACACGCTCACACACACCCCACGCACACAGCAGGCACACAGGCACGCGTCCCTGCACAGCCCCTCCCGGCCGGCCAGCCCTTCCTGCCGGAGGCACCTACTGGCCCCCTGCCCCCTCATCCATCTTGCCTGCCAGCCTGTCCCTGGTGTCCCCATATCTTTCACACCTTTTCATCTTGCTGCTCAATAGCAGGAGGCGGCGTGGCAGCTGTGGCTGCAGGGAGACGGATGGGCCAGGCGGGCTGCAGAGGGGAGTGGCTGCCAGCCAGGGACTCCGCCCCGCGGGGCTCAGGTGGTATGGGGCTGCCCTCAGGGTCCCACCCACCCTCCCCACTTCCGCCCTGCTGTGGACACCTTGTACAGGCTGCCTAGGTCAGGACTGAGGGACCGCAGAAGTAGACCCTGGGTCCACTCCTTCCCCGACCACAACACGGGGCCTCCTGGGTGGTGGAGGAATCTCTGCCTCCCTGGTAGGACCTCCCCCCACCCCAAGCCAAGGCACCTCCCCGCTGTGTCCCTGCACCTGGACCTGCTGTCCTGGGTGGAGGGATCTTTGTCCAGCTGCACTCCTTCCCTAGTGCCGACTCCCCCTGAGCTCCCATGGGTGCTGGGGCCTTCACACACCCAGAGATGCACATCCGGCCCATGCGCCCAGCCACATACAGCCCCCCCCCCCCCCCCCCCCCCCCCCCGCTGACAGTGCTGAGGTTCTCAGAAACACGTGAGCGTGCACACACTCAGCACCCAGGACAGGCACAAGCACAGACACCAACACACACGCGCACACACCTGGGCACACACTTCTGCTCTCCCAGGCCGACTCACGGGCCCCAGGAGTGTGGAGGGGTGCCCCTCTCTGGTCATCGTCCCTGGAAGCCGGCCCGCTGGCCCGAGGACTGTCTTTCCCAAAGTTTCCCCACAGCACAGGATCTTCCCTGGACAATCGCGGGCACGGAGACAGTTCCCCTGGCCCCAGGACACAAAATGTGTCCCAGAGGCTGCAGCCACAGGGAGAGGCCACACAGGACAGAGGACACAAACCATGGACCCCTGGACAGCTTCCACTTTACAGAATGGGAAGCTGAGGCATGGAGGTGGGGGGCTTGGCATAAGCCCATGGCAAAGGGGGCCCCTGAGCTGGGGATTGGGCCTCAGGACCCACTGTTCTGAGGGGAGAACCGAGGCCAGGCAGGCGTGGCCTGGGTTAGGGAGCTGGGGCGAGGGCCAGCACAGGCGGGGCGGGCACGGAGAGCGGGAGCTTCTCTGTCTGCAGGAAGGCGATGCCCTTCTCCTAGTGGGCGGCCTCATTGATGAACACGGGGCACACGGTGGACTCCCCCTCATGGAGCTTGTCCTCGCCGCTGACCAACTGGAAGATGGGTGCACTGGGCCACAGCGGCTCAAAGTCCCCGTCCTGGGAGGGGAGCAAAAGGTCTTGGGGGCTGAGGCTGACCTCTGCCCCAGTCCCAGACGGGCGACCCCAGCAGGGGCTGCCCAAGAGATGTCCCTCACTTATGGCCTCGCCCACTCACTCCTTCACTTCTTCCGTCGATGTGACAGGGTGTCTACTGAGATGCCACCTGGCCCTGTGTCTGGGAACTGAGACACCAGTCCCCTTAGAAAGACCGTTCGTCATTGGGAAGCAGAACCTAGTAGTGACGGGCACAGATAATGAAGGAAGGCTGGGCTCGAATTCCTACTAGCTGTGTGGCCTGGATCACGTCGCTTAACCTCCCCGTGCCTCAGCTTCCCCATCTGTAAAATGGGGGGTTGTGCTCTCTCCCCCTGTCATCCTGAGGTTGAAACTAATGGTGCTTAAAACAGCACCTGGCAGTTAGTAAATACAATATAAAAGTTTACTAAATAAGTGTTTAAATTGTGAAAGAAATCACTCAGAATGACTGCTGTTACTTAGCCTCTGCAAGGCAGATGGGCAGGCGGGGTAAGGCCCTCTGGCCCAAACCCTGAAAGGATGGAGCCCCCCCACAATGCTGCTACAAGATAACACCTCAGAGTAAAACACAACGCTGTAATCACAGCAAGAAGCCCGACCAAGTCTGATTTTTCCTGCAATTGCCACTTTGGTCCTTTAGAGTAGTTTCGATATATCGCATTGTTCCCAATATTTCTCCGCTTTCCGTGATCGTGCCTGCTGCATCCTCAGCACAGGCCCGTCGGCCATGTCTTTGTGCTGGGGGAGGGGCAGGGCCGAGCCAGGGAGGTGGAGGCCCCCAGACCCACACCTGTCCTTGCAGAGGTTCAGAATGACTCAGTCACCTCTGACACCAGAGGGTCCCCCTCTGATCCCTGCTGGCCCACAAAGACTCCTCATGGAAGGGGGTGCCTCTGGCTGGTTGCTGGGCTCAGCTGCTGAGCTTTGAGGTGGAGTGAGGAGGGCCTGAGCCGACAGACCAGGGAGCCCCCTCTGAAGCTCTTCTCACCTCTGAAGGCCGGATGAGGGGCTTGGGGAACAGTTACTAATGAGGCTAAGGCGCCCAGCTTGGGCACTGCCACGAGCGGGGCGGGGGGCTTGTTCCACAGTGGCCCTACGTGGCAGCACGCAGAATGGCAGCTGATTGGCTGCCCATTCTTTCCTACCTTCTTCCTGCCACATTCAGGAGCAGGATTACCCAGTTTCTGGAACATTCAGGAAGGGGAGGCCTGGAGAGGGAGGTGCTGGACTCCCCGCTAATGTGCATAAGGATGCTTGAAGAGTTGCTTGGAGTATAGAGGGCTCTGTTTTTGCACCTCCAAGCAGAGTCATGCCTGCTCCACCCTCCCGCCCCACCCCCCTGCCCGCCCTCTGTCTCCTGCAGCCAGGAGGGGTATCCAGGCTGTTGAGGTGCCCCCGGGTGCCCTCCACAGGTGCTGTGAGCATCACGGTGGCCCAGAGTTCCAGGCTGCTGTGCAGGGTCCCTACAGAGACACTTGGGTGGGCATGGGCACCCAGGCAACTGTACCCCTGCTCCTGATTCTGAGGTGCTGGTGTGACTCTATGGGAGGCACCGTGGTCCCTGCTTCTGTGCCTCAGTTTTCTGACACCCCCCAGGCTGTGACCTATGAGTGCACACCCCATAACACACACACACACACACACACACCCCTGCAGCTGAGGATGCACAGTGCCAGCTAGGTCCCCGGCCTCGGTGCGTGGGAAGTCCTCGCTGCTCACGTTTCTGTACGCCTCCATCTCAAAGGCAGGGAAGGCTGCGCCTATGCAGGAGGCTGGGGCATGAGCGGTCCCTCCCACCAGGACCAGGGTGGAGTGGGCCATGGGGGCCACTTGGGGCTGCTTCCCAGCCGGCCCAAGAGTCTGGCTCCTTGGTCCCTGGGCCGGGCCCTCTCCTCTTTGGGACTTAGTTTCCAGGCAAATCCTTGGGGGTCTCACCCTGGTTGAAGAGCTGGATGAAGTCCAGAGCTGTGGCCACCAGAGCCCTCGTCCTGGTGAAAAGGTCAGCCCATGGCATTCCCTGAGGTTGGGGGCCAAGCTCCAGGCCTGAGGACCGGGAAGGAAGAGGTCAGGCAGGTACTCCAGAGAGGAGGGGCTCCAGACCCCAGGCTCCTGACACTGCCCATCATCTGGCCCTGCCCTTCCCAGCCCCTGGTAACTTCTCCCGAAGCTGAGGTCTGGGCCCACCCATTCCGTTCTTGGCCACTGAGTGGATGCTGAAACTCTCTTCGCCAGACAGGAAGAAGAGAGTACAGGAAGACCTGGCAGACCAGCTCCGGGTTCTGCAGGTGCGAGCAGAGGGCTGGGTCAGGGCCCTAGGCCTGCCTGGGGGATTGGGAGCATACTGGGGGGAGGGGCAGGAGCACAGTAGAAGCACAGAGGACCACGTGGGGAGGGGTGGTGGGGGGTCCAGAGGGCCTGAAGCACCTGCAGGTAGCAGATCCCCAGGACTGGAGCCCGGGACGCACCCCCACACACACCAGTCCCCAGCAGAGGCACCAGCCCCACCCTCCCTCGCCTGCACGCTTCGAGCACAAGGTCACCTGCAGGGGGTGGTTCACGTGCAGGGCAAAGATGATGTGGGCGGCTTCCACGATGAGGCAGGTGCCCACGTCGGCCGGCCGAGGGGTTGTGCAGGTTGAGGATGAAATCAAAGGCCCGGCCTGAGGCCTTGGGCCCCAGCAACTGATTCAGCTCTCGGGCCCTTGTCACCTTGTACAGGTCATCCAGGTGGGGCCTGGCACGGCAGGGGCAGGGATGGGGGTATCAGCCACCGCAATCTCAGTCCATTGTCAGAGGTTTATTGGGGGGAGAGGAGGGGGCCTCACGGGCTGACAGGACGAAGCCCCTGAGACCCTTTAGGAGAGACAGAGCAGCCCCAGGGCCTTTCCCTCGCGCCTCTGCAGCACGCCTGCCTCTCTCAGGGCTCTTGTTGGCTCCCCACCACTCCTGGAAAGTTCAAACCTTGGCCTGGCCCTCTCTGCCTGCTCATCAGCTCTCACTTCGGCCACACTTCCAAGCACCATGCTCGTCTCTCTTTCAGACCTATGCACCTGCTGGCCCTTCCCTGGAAAATCCTTTTCTCCTCTCTTCACCTGGTTAACTTCTACTCACCAGGCTGAGATACCACCTCCTCCAGGAAGCCTTCCCTGACTACCCTTGGTCAGGTTTGTGTAGCCCCCACCCTGCATTTAGCATTGTGGTTGCTGGGTTCTTCCTCTGTCTCCCCCAGTAAGCTGAGAACAATGCCTCAGTTCAACTTCCCATTCTCTTATACAAGCTGGCCAGAGCCTGGCTCAGATATGGGGCTCAGCGAATACCCAGTAAAGGAAGGTGTGAAACAGTGGTTGGGGCACCAGACAAGTAAATGCAGCATGGGGAGATGATCTAAGGCAAGGTGTGGGGAACCCAGAGGAGGCCCTGACCCAGTCTGAGATCAGGAAGGGCTTCCTGGAGGAGATGACATCAGTGTGGATTTCTTTAAGCTGAAAAAGGAAGGACGAGCAGTGAAAGCAGAGGGATATGCCCTGCTAGTGGCTGGAGGGGGAGTCTGAGGTGAGGACCTCAGTGCCAGTTCAAGGGGCTGGGCCAGCCTGGTGGGCAGGGGCCCCACAGCAACAAGGACGCTCACGTGAGGAAGGTGTTGGTGAAGGTGCAGTTGAGGTCACGGCCCACGTAGCAGCGGCAGGCTGCTGCGGCTGCTGGGCTGGCCAGCACTGGCATGGCAGAGAAGCTGGGTCTCTGCAGCTCCCCCAGGGCCTGCAGCCAGTACCAGGCCAGGTAGACGCCCGGCATCTCATTGCCGTGGGTGCCCGCAACCACAGCCACGTGGCGCAGGGGCTCCTGAGGCACAGGCAGTGAGCACATCCCCGGCTGGGGTGGCCGGCCTGGTTGGCACCCACGCGGGGCCCGGCACTCTGAGCTGGGGTGGTGGCAGTGAGCTCCTTGAGGCCTAATGGGTCCCAGTTGGTAGGTCGGCTGCCTGTCAAAAGATGTGGCTGGGTGGTCGTTCAGCTGAGTCCACTGTGCCTCCAGTGGCGCAGTTCAAGGTTTGTCCCTCCTGGTGCCGGCAGCCCCTCCCACCACCAATACTTCTCCTGGGAGGGGAAGCACTGCCCGCCCCACTTTCTCTGAGGCCGTGTTCCTGCTCCCTTGGCGAGGAGTTGCTTGCCCCTGAGTTGAGAAGAGGGGCCCAGACATTCAGGGTGATGGGTCCCCAGGGCACAATCCCGACCGCAAGAGGATTATGCTCCCTTGTCATAAATGGGAGAACCAGGGCACTGCATGGGAGCAGGGAGCGCCACCTGCATCAGCTGTGAGGTGTCAGGGTGCCAGGCGACTTCTGCTCCTTCAGCCCCTCCCGCACGCTCCTCTGAACAAGTGCAGGCTGCGGGAAGCATGGGCTTACCTGCTGGTGGGCGTCCCAGCTTCCTGGCCCCCCGGGGCTGGGATGTGCCCCGCCTACACCGGCAGGTATTTATGCACCTGGGGAACCCCAGGTGGGAAGTGTTCATGAGTGGCTGGTGGAGAGCAGGGGTGGGTGGTGCGGGCTGAGGTCCAGCCAGAGGTCAGGAGCGTGGGGTGTCCACGTCCTGCTGCACGCCACGTTGCACTGGTCGCTGCCACAGTCCACTGATTCAGGTCCTGCAGCCCTCCGTCCTCTGGGGCAGCCCCACCCCCCAGGGCCAGGCTGGGGTCCCGCTGTGAGCTGCACATAGTCTTGGAAAATTACGTGCAGGGAATCTTTGAGGCCTGGGATGAAGTGAATCCCCGCCACCGAGAGAGCCCTGGGAGGGCCGCCAAGCAAGGCCTGTTTACTTCACAAGTGTCCCGTCCAGGGTGGGTGGGCCTGGACTACTGCCCTCGCTCAAGCCACTGGCTGAGCCCAGGGCCACCACCAGACCAGACCCCTGCAAGTTACTCATTGAGCCTGTGCCTCGGCGGCCACCCAGACAAGGAATGCACAGTTCCCTTCACCCCTCAGCCACCCACTTCTGCCCCCGCAGCCCCCAGAGCAGCAGATGTAACTCAGTCGCTGTGAGGGCTCAGCGAGGGCCTGTGTGTGTCTGGCCCGGGTCTCCACTGGGTGGGGGGAGGGCACGGTGGATTCCAGGCTCTTCTGTGAGCCGAGCCAGCGGCAGGCAAAGGGGCCCTGGCTACAGGGGAACACGCGACCACAACCTCCCAGAGCCTCCCGGGGCCCTGTTGCGGCCTCGAGGATGGTCCACAGGTCACTGAGGAGCAACGCAGAGCTGGGCAGTGAACTGTCCAGCCCAGTCACCCGGTGCCTACTCTGAGTCAGGCCTCCCAGGCCTTCCTCACCTCCGGACTTAGTCCTCCTAGGCTGCCCAGCCCTGGCCAGAGCCAGGTCCACCAGCTGGGGGCCCTGGTGGCCGGGGCTCCAGGCTACCCCACTTAGCCGCTGCTCAGTCACACTCAGCTTGTGGTGGGGCCTGGGTCTGCCTCCACCCTCCTGTCTGCCACCCTGGGTCGTGGGGTTGTGGCTCCCACCAGGGCAGTGGGGGTGATGACGTGCGGAACTGGGTCACTGTGGTCAAGACACCCTGATAACTCATGGGGTGGGGGACAGGGACCCCCTCCTGGGGTCTGGTGGGTAGCTGTTGCTCACTGTTTCACGATCAAACCTGGGCTCCAGGAGGTGGAAGGACGTGGCCGAGGCTGGTGGAGGGGTCAGCGGGTGAGCCCGGGTCTGCCTCTTTCCTAGTCCCTGCTACCTGTGCGCTCTGGGCAGGGGCCTCAGGGGCCTTCGTGGGAGTCAGGAGCCACGAGAGAGCGAGGCCACCCAGCTCTGCTGAGGTTCTGCTGACTCAGGGCTGGGCTTTCGGTGGGGGTGGGGGGAGGGGAAGGGACTATTTTGGGGGTTGCTGGAGGCCAGAGTGCTTCCTGTGAGGAGGTGCTGGGCCCCCAACTCTGAGGGGGTCCTGGAGAGTTTCCCTCCCTTGATGGGGTTTAACTTCTCTGTTTCAGAGGGTGTTTGTAGAACGGAAGGGGGTCTGGGAGCTGGCGCAGAGCCCCCAGAAACAGCAGCCCCCAAACCAGACTGAGGGCATGTGTGTGTGCAAGCCCGAGGACTGTATGTTCACATCTGTGTCCCGGACACCGGTCACAGCAGCGAGGAGGTGTCCCGCTGAGCCCCACGCAGTGGAGGGGTCGCCGGGCCCCCTTGGCTCTGACACCTTTGCCTGAAAGGCTGTGAGACTTGAGGGAGTCAGCACCCTCTCTGGGCCTAAGCCCAGCCTCCCTGGCTTGAAGAGGGAGGGCGAGAAGGGGCAGCCTGAGTGGCATGACCGAGGGCAGAGGCATCACAACGGGTCCAACGTCTTCACTGCAGTTAGGGAAACTGAGGCCCAGAGAGGTCAAAACCTGAGACAACCCACGCATTTGTAAGGCTTGACCCAGGAGGGCCATGTGACCTGGGAGCCAGTCCTAAGGGCCATTGCCCAGTAGCTTTGGAGCCCCTGCCTGACCAGCCACCATCCCCAGCACTGTCTAACTCCACTCTGGCCTTCACGCACCCCCATCCCGCCAGCCTTTCACAGCCAGTGCCCTCATCTCAGCATCCCCCCACCGCTCTGCCCACTCCTTCCAGCTGGCCTGGTGTCCGGGGGCTGGGGGAAGGTGGGAGGAGGGCTCACCCATGTGGTAGTTTTCTTTTCTTTTCTTTTTTTTAATCCTCAGCTGAGGACATGTTCTTTTTCTCATCGTGTGCGCCAGGACTGGGGATCGGTGCCTGACCAGGGACCGCATGCGTCCAGACTGGGGATCAACCTGGGCACGTGCCCTGACCGAGAACAGAACCCGCAACCCTTAGGTTACAGGACAACACTCCAACCAACTGAGCCACCTGGCCAGGGCTGCAGTTTCTCTTACTGGCCCACTCTGGATTTTGGTCAGTGACCACAGTGGAGCCAGCACTGATGGCTGAAGCTGACCCCTGAGCCCTAAGAAACCCTGGGGTGGCCCCCAAGCCTCGGGCAGGAGAACCCCATGACTGCCGGTCAAGGAGAGGCTGCTCCTGAAAATCTCGAGGCTAGGACAGGGCCCCGGGGGGCTCTGAAAGGTGTGTGGTTGTGCGCCCCCCTGCAGCCAGGGCCCCTGTGCCCAGCGCTGCCTCGGCTCACAGAAGAGCCTGGTCCCCACAGCCCCCCGGAGTGGGGACCCGGGCCCAGACACACGTGCTCTAGTTGAGCCCTCACAGCGACTCTAAGAGGCAGGTGGGAAGCCTGTTCTACGAGCTCAGAAAACAGAGGCTCAGAGAAGTACTGGGACTTGCCCAGAGCCACCCAGTCCTGAGGTGGCCATGCAGCGCTCTGCACCCAAGCTGTCCTGGTGGGGGAGCTGCAGCAAGGAAGCGTAGGGTGCTATGTCAGCCGGGCCATGGAGACCAGTCTGGAATTTGAGCCGGATTCCTGGGGGGGCAGGGTGGGGGAGTGCTGGGGGTGGGATGAGGTGGGAGTGAGGGAGAAGTGGGAGGAGAGAGCAGCTCAGCAAAAGCCTGGAGGGGCTCAAGGCTCTCGGCACCCCCGTGTGCTGGGACGTAAAAGCAGGACAGGCTTCCTACTGTGTCTGGACCACACTGTCTCCAGGACTGAGCTGGTCAGCCAAGACTGAGAAACAAGAGGGCTGGAACTGGCAAGGAGACAGGGAACAGGCGACACTCGTCACATTTGTGGCCTCTCTTGAACAGCCTCCTCTATTGCTGGGATGCAGTCACGAGACCCTGCTCTGCCAGTCAGGGACCACCAAGAGTTCGGCACTCTGGGACCGCCCTGCCCACCCACCTCCAAGGGCCCCTCCCAGAGCCACATTTCCCTCGGAGGTTTTGTGCCCTACCTGCACCACAGCCACCAATGGCCGAGAGAGCAAAGGGAACGAGATCAGGTGTGGTGAGGGCAGCGAAATTTCCAGAGTCTTCCATGAGCACTATCTTCTATTTGCTCGCTGGACCCACTGCCCAGACCGTGGCCCGGAGACCCTGATTCTTCTCAGTCCCTATGGCTCTCTCTCTTTCCAGTCCAGTGGTCATTTTGAGGAAGAACTTCCAGGGGCAGAATGGGTTCACTTAGACCCAGGGCCAGTGGTCACTTAGCTTCTACCTGGGTCGCCTGCCCAGCCATCAGTTCATTCATCCACCTAACCAACTATCCATCATCTCATTCACCCACTCACTTGCCCTTCTATCCACCCATTGTCTCATCCACCCATCCATCCTTCCACCCATCCACCCATCCATCCACCCATCCATCCATCCATCCATCCTTCCACCCATCCACCCATCCATCCACCCATCCATCCACCCACCCATCCACCCACCCATCCACCCATCCATCCACCCACCCATCCATCCATCCATCCACCCGTCCAGCCAGCCATCCTCCCATACATCCATCTTCTCCCTTCCTTAATCATTCTTCTCTTCACTCATCAACAAGCTCATTAAGCACCTCTCTTGAGCCCACTCTGTACCCTTTTGGAGACAACTATCCCCAACAACTCCCCGAGGGAGCAGGAGGATCATACTCCCCCTTATTCCCCCAATCTCAGGCCACTAGCGCAGGCTCTGAGGGGTGAGGAGCCCACCAAAGCAAGACTAGGGGGATTGGGCTCCCAGACTGAGGGCTAGGGAGAGAGCACGAGGCTGCCACAACTGACCAGCTAGCTTCTGTTTATTGATCCCCACCCCATATTTCTCAAGAAAGCCCACCATCCCTCAGCTCTGTCCTGCCTTCCTCAGTTCAGCCCCATCTTGTCTCTAGCCCTCAGTTTCCCCATATGTCAGACAAAGGGGCCAGATTTAGACTCTGCCCACTCTGATATTCTGGGAGTCGAGAGCAGGGGTGACAGCTATGACCCCCATGTGCACTACCCCTTCCTGCCTGTAGCAGACATCACTAATCAACCTTTGCACTCCTTCCTGTTGATTCCACACACAGCAGCAGACATAGTTCTTGGCAATTACATACTTCCGGCAATTGGCCAGATCTGGGCTCAAGATCAAACCACTTCAGGTCAGACAAACCCAGCTCCCCAGTCAGGTGTGAGTGAAGCTGTTAGAAATAGCTCCGTATTTTGGGAGCCTAATTATAGACCTGATACAAGGGAGTCCTTTCTAACTATAGGACCCAGCCTTGGGGGTGGGGTGAGTTCTCCCTCCCTAATGCAGAGGGGCCAGTGAGCATCTGGGCAGCAGTCAGACAGAGGGTTTGGGGGGTAGGGCGCTGGAGGTGGGCAGAGCCCTCACAGAAGGGTGCAGCCCTGGGCACTCAAGGCCCACGTCATCAGCTTCTTGTGCCAGTCAGCATAGGGTGGGTAGATGATCTGCTTGACCTTGTCCAGGCCTGAGTGGGAGAGCAGGCAGGCGCGGTGGTGGGAGAAGGTGTCGAAGGAGAACTTGCCGTGGTATCTGCCCATCCCACTGTTGCCTGCGTGAGCACAGGAGTGTGGGTCTGAGGCCGGGCAGCCCCCAGCCTCAGCAGCAGCCTGCTGCCTACCACTGGCAGGGCTGCAGGGAAAGCCAGACCATTCTAAGAGCGCTTTTTGCAGATGGGGAAACCGAGGCCTTGAGAGACCCAGGGTCTGGACCAAGGTTGAACACTGAGTGAAGGCAAAAATGGGCTTTCCTGGGTCTGGGGGACCAATGCAGGCTTCTCAGGGGTGGGGGCTGGAGCGTGAAGGAGGGAAGGACTCACCGACTCCCCCCAGAGGCATGGATGACAGAGTCAGGTAGACGAAGCCCTCATTGCCCCCGAAGTTGCCACTGCTGGTCTGGTCCAGCACCTGGTTCACCACCTGGGGGCAGGCAGGGAGGCTGGGTGGTGGGCTCACCATCAGGAAAGGGGGTTCAGGCCCCTCCCATCCCAGGGGCAGCAGAGGAGTCGCCCCTGTCTCCATCCTCTGCTGAGCAGACATCGCCTCTCAGGCACTTTCCACACAGAGGGGCTGCGACTGGAAGCTGAGGTGGCTGAAAGGGTGGCGAGCGACAGCCTGCCTGCCTGTAAGACACCCACTTTGTTCTACCCCACTCCTGAGGGTGCCCTGATCCCCTTTACAGAACCTCTGCGCGGCTTAGGGGAAGGGGGTACTCTCGGCAGGCAGGGGCTCTTTGGGTGGAGGCTGCCCCGGCCAGGGCAGAAAGCTGATCAACCACACACTGGGCCAGTTTTTGATGCTGAGCCCTGTCCTGCCAGGCGCCCTTGTGCAGCTGACCTGGGTTAGGACAGGCTGTGAGAGGGAGGTCACCAGTTTCTCCCCTGTCAGCTCCTCTGCTGTGTGGGCCTGCCCGAGTCCCCACCTGGTAGCTGTTGGAGAACGCATACAGGGCCAGGGGCTTCTCCTGGCGGCTGATGAAGTCGATGGCCTCGTCCAGGCTCCTCACGTTCACGATGGGCAGGATGGGCCCAAAGATCTCCTCCTGCATCACCGGCTCCGTCTCCTGCACGTCCACCAGCACCGTGGGGGCTGCCGGGCACAGGGCACAGCTCAGTTCCGGGCGCGGGGCCTCGGGCAGGGCCCAGGAACCCAGGGCTCCAGGCTCAGGGAGGTTCTAGGGAAGAGTTTCCCCACAGCCCCTGAGAAGGAACCAGGGCCCAGAGGACCCCCAGCCTTGGTCTTACAGTCGCAGGGTGACTGGACCTCAGACCCTGGAGCCCAAGGTCCCAGGTCCCAGCCTGTTGGAGCAGCAGTGGCACCTCAGGGACATGTGGCCCAGAGGCCAGGAGCTGCTTTGTAATGACAGCCCGGCAGGGGCTCGGGAGGGGAATCCTGGGCTCACAGGACCTGGGTCACGGCCATGGAGCAGCAGATGGTGGGAGGGAAGCTGGGGATCTGAGCACTCGGGCGCCCTGGGACGCTGGGGGCTCAGCTCAGAGAAGCCTGGCCTTGGAGTCACGGGGTCACAGGCTCGACCACGGGGACCTGTGGCATTAGTGTTGTGGAATCGTGGCACCAGAGCCGTGGACCTGGCTGGGCTTCAGCAGTGAGGCCGTGGGAACCTCAGTGCCCATCTCGGCCCAGCTGTGGCCTCCAGCGTGGAAGGGCCTTGGCCAGAGGGTCCCCTGGCCAGGAGAGCGGGACTCACCGATGTAGCGGTCACTTCTGTCACTCTGGCCCCCGATGGCCACACGGCCGCAGCCCAGCAGGCCCTGGAGCCGCTGGAAATGCTTGTCACTGATGATGCGGCCCAGGTCCGGGGAGCTCCTGGGGTCCTCGCCATAGAACCGGGTGATGGCGCTCTGCAGGGCGGGCACCAGCCGCTCCTGCATTTCGGGGCTGCACAGGACGTAGTCGGGGGCCACGCAGGTCTGGCCGCAGTTGAAGTAGCGGAAGAAGGCCACACGGTTGGCCACGGTCTGGGGGTCGCAGTCGTCATCCACATAGCAGGGGTTCTTGCCCCCCAGCTCCAGCGTGACGGGCGTCAGGTGCTTGGCGGCCGCGGTCATGACAATCTTGCCCACCCGAGGGCTCCCTGGGGACATGGGGTTGACCCCTCTTCTCAACTGGCCTTGGCCACATGGTTCAGGCACCACCTTGAATCTGCCCCTCACTGTGCTGCCCCCAGGATCCCACCCCTCCAAGGCCCAGAGGCCGGGCTGATCACCACTCCGTCACCTGCCCACGCAGTCTTTTCAACCATGCCCTTGGATCCCCCAGCTCCCCCAGCACTGGCCGGGGCCACCCTCACCTGTGAAGAAGATGTAGTCGAACCTGTGCTCCAGCAGCTGCCCCGTCTCCTCAGGCCCGCCCAGCACCACGGCAAAGCAGCTCTGCATGGAGGGACAGGAGGCTCAGGGGACATTGTGAGCTCCAAGGACAGTCAAACCTCCCTGGCAAGGGCAGGGACTGGGGCTGATGGGGCAGGGCCACCCTCACCTGGTCCAGGTACTGGGGCAGGACCTCAGCCAGGACCTTCTCTGTGCCCTGGCTTATTTCTGATGGCTTCAGCACCACGCAGTTCCCTGCAGTGTCAAACGGGGAACTCTGTGGGGAGTTGGTCCCCCCACACCCACCCAGAGGCTGGCAGCAGAACGCAACACAGAGACGCAGGGAGGGTGTGAGAGGCTAGGGGCATGGCAGGATGGAATTTTGAGACCTCCCGTGCCCCATTTGGGAGGGGCTTTTAGGCCAGGAAGGGTGAGGGGTGAGGCTCAGGACCCTCTCCTCACCTGCAGCGAGGGCGCCCACCAGGGGCACCAGGGTCAGGTTCACGGGGTAGTTCCAGGGGGCGATGATGAGCACCAGGCCGAAGGGCTCCTTGCGGATGAAGGCGGAGTCCAGCTGTGTGAACTGGGACACAGGGTGGACGGTGAGGCCCCGCCAAGGGCCACCTGAAAGTCCCCTACTTCTAGGGTCCTGTGGGTGCTGCCCCCACCCAGCCAGCAGCGCACCAGGTTCTTGGCCACCGGCTCGTCCTTCATCCAGGTGTTCAGGCTGCTGAGGGCCAGGTGGACCTCGTTCTGGCACAGGATGATCTCGGACATCTCCGACTCAAAGGCTGACTGGGTGGGGGTGAAATCCGAGCGTCAGGCGGGGAGCAGGACAGGGAAGGGATCGAGTGTGGGGGTCCCTACAGGTCCCTGCTGGGGATCTGGAGACAGTCTCCAGGGACAGCACAGCTCGTTCCCTGGGCATGGCACAGTAAGCTGTGAGGGGCTCAGACGCTGGGCCAGGTGGCCTGGGCTCCAGTTCCAGCTCGGACACTGCCTAGCTGTGGGACCTTGGGCAAGTCATATAACCCCCCCGTGCCTCAGTGTCCCCACCGGTAAAATGGGGACAACGATCGAACCTGCCTCACAGGTTTGTTGAGTTAATGTGGGAAGCGCCCGTGCCCACTGAGTGCCAGGGAAGGGCTGTTAAAGGAACAAGAATGAGCTGGGGACGCAGCCCACGCCTGCCTCACCACCACCCCCCCCCCCCGGCCCCGCCATCACCTTGTGCAGGTCCTGCGCCAGCGCCTCCTGCAGAAGCTGCTTGTTCTCCTGCAGGAAGCGGCCCAGGCCCTTGAGCTGGGCAGCCCGGAACTCCGCCGGCCGCGTCTGCCCGGTGCGGAAGGCCTCCCGCAGCCGCTGTAGCGTGTCCTCGAAGGGGTCCATCCTGCAGGGGGCAAAGGGGGAGCGTGGGCCAGGGCTCCCCACCTTCTCGGGCACCCGCTGCAGCCCTGCCTGCACCCGTGTGGGCTCACACACACCCTCACTGGGGCTCACGTGTAACCCCAAGGGCCAGGCCTGGCCCTGCACCCCAACACAGGCCCCCTGCCCACGTTCATGCCTGCCCCTCCACCCACCACCAGGCCACAAGCACGACTGAGGAGCAGGATCCTTTGGACAGTGGTCAGGGTCCCCTGACCTAGCCCGGCACTCTGAGGGTTCCTTGCCTAAGAGGCCACAGAGCTGTTGCCATGGTAGATGGGGAAACCGAGGCCAGGGTGTACCACAGGCACCAAAAACATGAGGAAGGTTCAGTATCTGCTCTGGGGAGGTGGCTGAAGTCTCAAAGCAAAGTACGGGGTGGGGTGGGGGGAGTGTCTGGCAGGCAGGGCGGGGCAGAGACCCCGTGTCTGTGTGCCTCTGTGCCTCTCTGTGCCTTTGTGCGTCTGTCTGTGCCTGTGTCTGTCCGTTTGTCTGTGTGCGTAGAGTAGGGCTGTCTTCAGCCTTCAGCAGCACCTCATGGCCCGAGCCCAGGACCCAGGCCTTGGCCACGGAGTAAGAAGGCCGAGGCCCCAACTGGGCCCCTCCGCCACTCCCAGGGCCTCGGGCAGCCGCACCTCCTCTCTGAGCCTCAGTCTCCTCAAATGGGAAGTAGGGACATTCAGACCTGGCCATCCAACGCCAGTGGACATCCTAGGCTACGGTTACTGTTCTTGGGAACACTAAGCAGCTGGCGCCAGTTCAGTGGGCTTTCCCGGCGGAGGAATGCCAGAGACCGGCTTGGGTGGTCCCTGGGCAGCACCTGCGAGCAGGCACGCCCTCCCTCCCCGAGCTGCAAGGCTGCCCTTCCTGGTGCTGTCTGACCCTCCCGTGAGGACAGGGGCTCCCCCGGAGCCCACGATGCATGCTCAGTAAGGACTGTCCAATCTTGTCATAGGCTGGAAGAGGACCCAGGTCATGCACTCTCACAGCCAGGCCTGAGTGTGGGGGCAGGGGTCCCACCTAGACCACTGCCCCAGAGAGCAGAGGCACAGTGTGACCTCTGTCCTAGACCCCATTTCCCCTGGAGTGCTTCCTGGAGGAGCTAGGGCAGAGTGGGGCTGCATAGGGGCCCACCCTCAGCCCTGGAGCTGGCTCGGAGCAGTGCCAGGCCTTGGGGCTCCAGGGCTGCCCCGGAGCTCTGCCTGGCCTGCCACTGCCCCCACCCTCCCCCAGGGTCCCCTGCCTGGGGCTCGGGCAGCCCCTGGTTCCACCAGCCCTGCTCTGACTTCACCTGTGGCTCCCTAGGGTCTCTCTGGGACCCAGAGCCTCAGGCCTGAATCAAGGCCCAGAGCAGAGGAGTCTGGGGTGAGCTGTGGCGCCTGGGTGTCCTGCTGTCCATCCTGGGGCCCCGGCCCCCGCTCAGTCGCCATTGCCCAGGTGAGGCAGGCCGGGCAGGGGTCTCCTGCCTTCCTCAGCTGCCTGCATCTGGGTCCTCACTGTGCGCACTTGGAAAGCCTGGGGCCGGCCTCTGGCTTAGCTTGTCTGTGGCCAAATCCCGAGGCCCTGACCCACTGCTGCCCAATAAAATGAGGAAGCAGATGGACCACTGGGTCAGCAGCGTCCCCAGGGGAGCTGACCTGGACAGCTGGCTCCTGCTTCTCACGCACAGTGTCGCTTGCCTCACCCACCCACAGCAGGGGAGCAGGGACCCAGGGCTTGCTGAGGCCAGGCCGACCGGGGACCCATGGCTGCCTCCCAGACCAGGACACAGGTTATTGCAACACAGCGGGCCAGCCCTCGGGAGGAACTCACAGTCTAGACTGGACCAGTGATGGCACCAAGGACAACAGCCTTACAGACCCGAGTGGATGTGCCGCAGGCCCTGCGGGAGGCCGGCCAGGAACCCCTTGGGGAAGCAGGGGTTCTGAGCAGAGGGCCCAACACACTCAAGGGCCCTGGAGGGCGGGTCTTGAGAAACAAGAGGCAGCTGGGCAGGTCAAGGCCTGACGGGGCTTCGCTAGGGAGTCGAGTGTTATCGCGTGGGCAGTGGACGCAGCACGGGTCCCGAGGAGAAGCCGCGCCAGCTTCGGAGCCGAGTGATGGCGCTTACCATCTTACCTGGGGCTCGAGGTCCTATTATCACCCATTGGGAGGGTGAGGAAGCCAAGGCTCCGAGAGATGGCCCGAGCTGCCCTCCGGACAGCTGGCACACGCCCCTCCCCACAGCCCGTCCCCCTCCAGCACAGGGATCCCGTGCCGCCCTGTGCCTGAGCTTCCTATCGACTTGGCAGCATCTTTCTGCAACATCCAGACTGTCTACAATGAAAACGCAAAGCTTCCGGAGCCGGAGACCAGCAGGGCACGTCACTCTTACAACCCGAAACCAGCCTCAGTTCTGGCCTCTCCCCACAAGAAGCCCCTGTTCCTCTGCTCTACTCCCTGGCACGGCCCTGGTGATGCCAGTCCATACCTGCCTCTTCCCACAGCCTGGGAGCGCTCCGTCCCTACCCTGGGGCCTGGCCAGCACTGGGCCAGGATGCAGGGCTCCTCCGAGGCTGCTCCCAGGCACTACCATGGGGGATGGTGAGACTCAAACAGTAGAACTGACCCAAGGGCACACCCAGGGCAGGACGCACCCACCCCACTGCGTGGAGCCAGGTCCCAGCCCATGGACCCTGCCCTGTGGCTCACATTCTATTTCCCCCATGCTTCCCCCCCACCCAGTGCTTGTTACCCTCTGGCCCCTCTGCCCTTGAGGGGCCCCATGGCCCCATGTACACCCCAACAGTGCCACATACACCAGTGTGGGCTGCAACCTTGAATCCTTCACTGCGCCTTTGCCCTCTTTGCCTGACATTCTGCCTCCAAATGAGCCAGCTCTGCCGGTGCCCAGGTCTCCTGCGTGCCTCTGCCACCTGCCAGTCCTCCAAGGAAACACTGGCCACCACCAGACTCCCTCTCCCCACACCTAGAAGTAGAGGAGTGCCAGCCTCCACCCAGTTCACACACCTACACTTCTCCCAAGTTGGCGGCATCCTTCCCAGACCGGGGCTCAGCTGGCCCTGGAACGGGTCTGGCAACTCCAGGCTGTTAGGAAATCCCATCATAAACAGAAAAAGGTATGGATGAATTACAGGATGAAAGGATCAGCAGGACCCTAGCAGCAAATGCTGCTTCCTCCAGGAAGCCTTCCGCCAACACAGTTCTATAGCCCACCCAGGTTCCTGCACCCCCGCCCCACCCCACAGGCTCCTTCCTCTGCACTCTCCTAAGGTGCCTGCCTGACTAGCATCCTCAGCGCAGGCGCAGGGGCCTGCTGCTGCAGAGAGAGCCTGGCCCAGCCAGGGGCATCCGCGGCTGGCCCCATGTACATCGCTCCATTGTTCCTTTATTCTCCTGTTTCCTGTGTGACCCTGGGCAAGCTCCTGAGCCTCTCTGAGTCTCTCTGAGTACCAATAGTGCTTAACTGTCATGGTCTTTTTTTTTTTAAGATTTTATTTTTTTACTTTTAGAGAGAAGGGAAGGGAGGGTTGATTCTCACATGTCCCAACAGGGCACCTGGCCCACAACCCAGGCATGTGCCCTGACTGGGAATTGAACCAGCAACCCTTTGGTTTGCAGGCCTGCACTCGATCCACTGAGCCACACCAGCCAGGGCGTCATGGTTCTTGAGAAAAGCACAGCGCCTGGGACAAAGTCAGAGCCCACAGATGCTGTGTCCTAATGTTTCTGCAGGTGTTTCTCAAGCACTTACTAGAGTCTGGGAAGCAGGTCTGCCATCCCAGGCAGAGCACGCAAGAGCCCGGGTGAGTTCATCTGAGGTCATCCTTGGCTGTGCCTGGAGCCAGCTCCGTGGGACCACAGTCCCCCCCAAGCCCTGCAGGACAGTGTCACACCAGGAAGGGAAGGCAGGGCAGGGGCATGGGAGGTCTGGCACCCCTGCCCTGGACTGCGCACTTCAGATGTGTGGATTGCATCTCAATAAAGCTGTCAAAACAAGCAAAACTGAGCCAACACAAAGCCCGAAGAGCCTGCAAGCAAAAGAAAATATGCTCAACCTCCAGTAACAGGTAAAATGTAAAATAAAACAACTCTAAGATGCCCTTGCGTAACCTCTGTACTAATGTCAGCTCCCGGGATGTTGTAACAAAAGACACAAACACGTGGCTGAAGACAACAGATGTGTGTTGTTCCCCCCACTCCCCACCCACAGGGGGGCCACAAGTCTATCTATGTAGACTATATATAAAGAATACAACTCAGCAAAAAAGGCAAACAACTCAATTTAAATATGGACAAAGGACTTGAATAGACATTTCTGCAAAGAAGATACACAAATAGCCAAAAAACATATGGAAAGTGTTTGACCTCACTTGTCATTAAGGACATACAAGTCACAACCACAGTAAGACACCACTTCACACCCACAAGAATGGCTTTAATGAAACAACAAGAAAATGCTATAAACACAGAAAACAACGAGTGTTGGCAAGGATGTGGAGAAATTGGAATCTTCATGGACTGCTGGTGGGAATGTAAAATGGTGTATCTGCTTTGGACAAGAGTTTGGCTGCTTCTCCAAAAGCGTAGCATAGGGTTAACACGTGACCAGGCCTAGGTATAGACCCCACTTCCAAATTAAAACCAGCTGTTCAAACAAATACGTGTGCACACATGTCTGTAGCAGCCCAAGGCACAACAGCCAAAATGTGCGAACAACCCCAGCACCTATCAGTGGCCGATGCAGAAACAAAATACGGTGTATCCATGCAAGGGGATACTAGTCAGCCATAAAGGGAATCAGATTCTGCTGTGAACCCAAACCCTCGCAAACCAACAAAGTCTGTCTAAAAACATGAGGTGCTGACACTGACGAACACCACGACACGGAGGGACCTGGGAGGCCTCCCGCTGAGTGGGAGAAAACAACACGAAAGGTCACTTACTGTCTGGGTCTGTTTATGGGGCATGTCTAGAACAGGCAAATCAATAGAGAGGAGGCCGAATGGTGGTGGCCGGAGCGGGGCAGGGGGCGGGGAGTGACTGCCTCCTGGGTGTGGGGCGTTCTTCTGGGGTGAAGAAAAGGTTTGGAAACTAGCAAGAGGTGGTCGCGCAACATCCCAGAGGGAGAAAATGGCCCTGAATTGTAACTTTAAAATGGTTAGTTGCATGTCATTAGAATTTTACCTCCACAAAAATAAAACACGGCGATTCCACGTTCTCCTGCTCTTTCTGGTTCTTCTCGCTTGTGTGCTGGGATGAAGCCAGCTGCCCTGTCGGGAGACATCCTATGTAAAGGCCCACGGCGTAGCTGGGTCCTCCACTCAGGGCCCCGCTGGGCTGCATCCTCACCTGGACCTGGAATCCGCCACGCTCACTCAGGGTGTTGGCAGAATTCACTTCCTCGAGGTTGTAGACCTGAGGTCCCCATTTTCTTTTTTTTTTTAATCCTCACCCAAGGGTATGTTTACTGATTAGAGAGAAAGAGAAACATTGCTGATCGGTTGCCTCCCATACATGCCCCGACTGGGGACTGAACCTGTAACATAGGCACGTGCCCTCCCCGGAAATTGAACCTGCAACTACTTGGTGTACCAGATGGCACCCCAAACAACTGAGCCACCCGACCAGGGCCGAGGTCCCCATTTACTTCCTTCCCTCCTTTCATTTCTTTTTCTTTGTTCTCTTCTCTTCTCTTCCCTTTTCTCCCTCCTTTCCTCCCTCCCTTCCTCCCTCCCTCCCTCCCTTCCTTTCTTTCTCACAGGAGGCTGGAAGGAAGGGAGAAATAGAGAATGTCCCCATATGGCTACCAAAACGTTAGGGTGGTCATTGACACAGGCTGTGAAAGTATTCACAAAGAGAAGGAAGTTTTTATTCATACCCCAAAGAGGGGAGGGCATGGTATGGAGAGATACACCAGCCCCCCATTTTCCTGCTGATGATCAGCCGGGGGTTCCTCCAGGCCGAGGTTCCTTCAGACCTTCTTTCTTTAAAGATTTTATTTATTTATTTTTAGAGAGGGGAAGGGAGGGAGAGAAAGAAAGGGAGAGAAACATCAACGTGTGCCTGTCTTTTGAACATTCCACACTGGGGGAACCTGGCCCGCAACTTATGCATGTGCCCTGACTGGGAATCAAACCGGCAACCCTTCGGTCCACAGGCCTGTGCTCAATCCACTGAGCCACACCAGCCAGGGTATATAGCCTTCTTTTAAAGGACTCACCTAATTAGCTCAGGCCTGCCCATGACCTGCCCTTCGATGAACTGACTGGGGACCTGGTCACCGGGTGCCCTCCCCCCACAGTCCGGCCCACACTCATGGGAAGGGCAGCAGAGCCTTGGAGGCGGCCTAGCATTCTGCCTACCATGGCTTGTTCTACTTGTTAGAGGAAAACCACTAGGTCTGCTCAGCAACCACGGGGAGGAGATGACACAAGGATGTCAAGGGTCAAGGGTCAGAGCTCACTGGGAGACAGTGAGAAGCTGGCCCTTTACATACCTAACCAACTGCCTCATTCTCAAAGCTGGGGGAGGCGGATGGGGACTGCCTAAACCTGCCCCTTCGGGGTCCGTCGTCTTTCGTTCACAGCGGTTTGTTTCCCTGTGTGGTCTGTAGTTTCGGACCACGAGCTCAGCTTCGGAAGGGCTGTACCTGAGGCATCTTGAGCGGCCAGGCTTCAGGGATCCATCCAGAAAGATCTCTTGTGTGTTTGTGCCAGGAGCTAAGGAGGACCACTAAGCTGTAGTACGTTTTGATGTTAACTTCTTAACTTTGGGGTGTCTCCTGTGTGGGAACGCTAAACTTATAAAAAGCAGGCCTGAAATCATAAAACTCTCCTGGGAAACTTTTTCTCCACCCGAGGCCCAAATTTCCTTCCACCTCTGTGTGCCTGTGGGCAGAATTTCTTCTCCCCATTTCCTAAAGAGCTGCTTTTCTGCGGGGCCAGCTTTCTGTACGGCCTTAGTGGCAACGTCCTCCTGTGAGGCCCCAGCCGTCAGCCTGCGGACTGTGACCTTCAGGGCTTCAGCCCGGGTCCAAGCCCAGCCCATTCCCCACCCACTGCCCCGCCTGGCCCCCCACAGCCCCTCCTTCCGATAATCCAGGCTCCAGTTTCCACATCAGTTTTGACCCTGAGAACATACTACTTTCTTAAGAGCTTAGCTATATATATATATACATATGTGTGTGTGTGTGTGTGTGTGTATTTATTTATTTATTTATTTATTTTTTAAGTTTGTTTCTTATCCAGCATCTCTAGGTGTTTCTAGAAGGAGACTTTTCAGGCGATCAAACCTGCTATGGAGAAGTTAAAGACCGTTAAAATTTTAGCCCGTAGAGTCTCAGAATCATAATTTTACAATCTCCCTGGGTAGACGGACAGAATCGCAGAGGCAGAGGCCACAACATGGAGCCTGAGCTTTCACTCAGCAGTCCAGAACCTGCACCCAGTCACCTCATCCAGAGGTGACAGTCAGCAGAGATGACACCAACATCAAGGTTACACCTTATGGCCAGACTGCAAGCCGCCAAGGGGCCGGGCGCTCGCATCTGATAGCTGAGCACACCTGCCCCCACGAGCCAGCCTGCTGGGACTTGCAGCCGTGACCGGTCACGCCGGCTGTCCCGTGTGAGCATGTGGGTCTCGGCCATGTGCCAGGAGCAGCGAGGGGCATGAAGAGTCTTCTGGTGGGGAACCCACCCTGGCACAAACCAGAAGCCACTCTGTCCCAAGTGCCCGCTCTGTGCACCCGAGTTGCCTCTGCATCTGTTTGACACCAGTCTTGGTCCAGCATCGAGATGGACATTAGAAGTGGCGGGGGCTGTGGAAAACTGCATACCGGTCCCCATGCCTGCCCCATGCCCAGGGACCCACACTCCGCCAAAAGTCCCCTTGCCCTACATTCAGAGGTGGTTGTGTCTGGTTGCCCAACCTCATCGGGACGTGGCTGGAATCCTGCCAGGAGGATGTTGCCACATCTGCTATCAAAGAACTGTCCCTTCTAGTCCAGAATTGGCTGGGACCTGGAGGGACAGAGTGCTGGCGCTTCCCCCAGCCTACAGGTCACACTGCCTGACCCTCTCTGGGCCTGCCTGTCTTGGAAAGTCTGCATGCAAAGCAGACAGCTTTCGGCCCTGCACCTGCCTGCGTGTACAGGCCACCTGGCGGGGAGGCCGAGGGGAGGTGGCCCGGGGCCCTCACTGTAGCCGTAGCTCCCACTGTCCCCGTGACTGCAGGACCCCCAAATCTGCCAACCGGGGCTTCCTTCGCAGGCCTCACAGACTACAGGTTTAATCACCTTCGGTAGAAGTGGGCCGAAAAAGGACGCAGCCGGTTGTCTGGGCCGGGGAGGACATCATAGCGAGCTTACTCTGAGTGTGCCCAGACTGTCTCTGTTCCTGGCACCCTTAGCGTCGAAGTCATTTTTCGTGGTGCTCCTAAGGCCAAAAGAAATCTCCAGTAGCTCTAGTTACAAATTACTTTGGGTCTAAATAACTCACAAGCCCATATGTGCGAATAACGCAGTAGTCACCTAGAAAATTGAATTCACATCAACAGAAAGAGATGATGGTGCTTCTATCTCGTTAATAACACTACTACTTACTGACTGGCTGTGTGCCCCTCTGCCAGCTTCTCAAACAGCAGACGGGACACCCCCCAGCATCATTTCCTGCTCTGTGGTGATTTGCACTTTTTATCTTCAGAACTACAGGAAATCCAGCTTCTCCCAGTTGCGCTGTGAAAGAAGTGCGAAGTGATCTAACCCGCTGAAACTGTGAACCACGTGGAGCGTTTACCTTGCTCAGAAACGGATGCTATCACCACTTCCCTCGAAAATGTGCAACATTTAGCTCTGGCTGGTGTGGCTCAGTGGACTGAGCACGGGGCTGCCAACCCAAAAGTCACTGATTCCCATTGACTTTTGATTCCCAGTCAGGGCAAGTGGCTGAGTTGTTGCCCAGGTCCCCAGTTGGGGGCGGGCATTGTTTCTCTCCCTCTCTTCCCCTCTCTCTAAAAATAAACAAATAAAGTCTTTAAATTTTTTTTTTAATGTATGAGATTTAAAACTGCGCCCTGTGAGTTTCCCCCAGGACCCAGGTACCGCGGAGCAACCGTGTGGAGGAGGGTCCCTCCCTGTCCGCTTCTTAGAGATACAATTCCCAGAGAAGACCTGGGCTCAGACAAGGAGACGCCCCTGCCTGAAGTCTCAAGCCTGGCTCCAGCGCCCCCTAGAGGCTACGACAACAAAACTCAAGTGAGGGCAGTGGGGGGCCTAGAGGAGGTAGATAAAGGGTGGGGGCTGGGCAGGGAGGCTGGGATGCTGACGAAGACTACAGGAGGGGGCAGCTGGACCTGGGTCTCTAGAATCTGTCCCATCCTCTAGACCCGTCAGTCTCTGCTGAGGTTCCTGCAGGCCACCCCAGGGTGGTTGGGATGGGCCAGTTGAAACCCTGCAGATTTCGGAAGGGGCGGGGTTTCCAGGAGGGAGGCCGGCCTGGTGGGCGGGGCTTGGGGACGGTGGCAGCCTCGGGGAGGTCCAGGACTCTGATGACAGTGCCCTAGAAGCTGGGTCAGCCACACACAGCCCGGGAACTCTAGGTCCCCCCACGGCTCAAGACTTCCCAGTCAAGACAATACAAAACGCTCTTTATTGTTCCCTTTCTATAAAAAGTCGTGCCTCTTGGTGGGCTATGGGGATAGGGTGTGCAAAGCACAAGACAAGCTCTGCCCAGGCCTGTAGCTGAGAGCAGGGGCGGGGGGAGGGGTGTGGCAGAAGTACCCTGTCCTGTCTGCGGCTGGGATGGGTCAAGTGCTGGGAGGCGACAGCCCCTGGGGAGTGGGAGTGGGGGTGGGGTGGGTTCAGCTGTGCTTCCTCAAACCCTAGGCCCTGGCCGAGGGGTCTCAAGGCTCCACCCCACCTAGGAGGAGGCCAAGGAGTGGATCCCAAGCTCCAGGTGGTCCCGGGGTTCTGGGAGGGGTGTTTCCAAACATGGGGGGTGGGCGACAGAAGGTCCTTCTTGAAGATGGCAAAAGAATCAGGAGAACCCCTGTCCTCAGACGCGGTAAACGAGGCCTGAGAGTAGGCTGGGCCCTCACTGCTCCTCAGGCCCGTCGCCTTCCTGCGCCTGTTCGTAGGGGCAGGGCCGGCGGATGAAGCCAGCTGGCTCGGGGCCAGGCCGGGGCCCCGCGAGCAGCGCTTCGTCCTCCGCGCCGTCCCCTCGGCTGCCGCCACCGCCGCCGCAGTGCTCGCCCTCCGCGTCGCTCTCATCAGAATTGTCCTCCTCCAGGTAGCGGTAGCCGCGCACCTTGTGCTGCGGCCGCGGGATGCGTGGCTGGCGCGGGACCACGCCCCGCCGCAGCTTCTGCTCCATCACCAGGTACGAGATCATGGCCACCACCAATGTCAGCAACAGCACCACCAGCTTAGCCTGGGCGCACAGGGAGGGATGCTGGGGACCCGCGGGCTCCGCCCCCAGCCTCCCTCGCCCCGCCCCTCACCCGGATAGGCCCACTCACACCCGCGGGCTGCCTGAGCACCCTCCTGCCCGCAGGACTCAGTCCCTGCTCCGCCCCTTCCAGGCAGACGTGAAGACACCGACGTGTGCGCGCACTCGTCTGGCGGCCTTTCACTAGGGCTTAGGTCACTGTCCCTTATATGCCGGGGGACGCAAGAAATGCTTCCCAGGTGTTTTTGACTGTAACCCACAGCCAGAAAATTCTACATCATAACAGTACCTACACACATAATCGCACGCATACTCCCTGCTACTTTCTATTCTATTTCGTTTATAAAAACATGGGAGACAGACGCTCAGCGTCCCTCTCAGGCCCAGAATCCGGTGAACAGGTTACCCAGCCACACACAAAGTGGCTGGGATGCACCACAGGCGAAGAGGAAACTGGGAACCCTTTCAGAGAGCGGTAAACTGAGGCCCTCAGGAGGTGGGGCAGTAAGTGAAGGCTGGGTCTGGGGCCACCCAGTGGAGAGTTGGGGGGCATGTGGGGTACCTAATGCCCCAGAGGCCCTCCCGTACCCCACTCAGCCTCACCTTCATGGGCAAGCTGGAGCCCAGGTACACAACGAAGATGGCCACTGCCTGCCACCAGTGGTAGATGGTGAAGATGAAGTCTTGCCTCTCTTTGTCCTCGTACAGGATCCCCAGCAGTGCTGCAGGCAGGCAGGACAGGGAAGGAAGGGAAGAAGTGTCACCCAGGGCTCAGGGTGCCTGATTTCCCACCATTGCCGAGCCTAGGCTGTGCGGGGTCCCAGCCCGTGGCCGGGATCGCCTAGAAAGCTGTTGCCGGCCGGTTCTGGCCTGCCCCCTAGTGGAGACCCTGGTTACCACGCTGCCCCGGGAGCTGAGCTGATTAAAGAGCGGTGAGATGGGATGCAGGTGGGCCTCGCCCTGGGGCGCGCGGGGCCTGAAAAGTGGAAAGCTTCGTGTGCAGTCACATCCTGTCCCCTTTCGGACCCCCAGCTCTCCAGTGCCAGGCCTGCAAGGCCTGTTTCTCCTCCTCACCCCGGCTCAGGGAAGGCAACCTGCTTGCAGCAGCGAGCTTTCTGCAAACTGAACCTGAAGTTGGGGGACTTGACCATATTTCCCAAAGAACCCTCCCTGGGGTGGGCAGAGGGACACTGGACAGGGAGGCAGGGGGCTCAGAGTCTACTCTCAGGCCAGTCAAGTGGAGAGAGTAGGTACAGGGATGTGGATTCAAATGCGGGCTCTGTGGGTGACTTGGAGTGAGCTGAGTCACTGTATTTTGCCAGGTATGATGTGCTCCCGTGTATAATGCGCGCCCACGTTTTTGGCCCAGACTTTCAGGAAAAAGTCTTTCGTTTTAATTTTTTAATTCAATTATTTATTTATATATATTTAGAAACAAACCGATTATCGTATTCCAGGGTATTATTTTGCATACAGATATCGTTATTGCTTTCTAGAGTTATACTCTTAATGCATAAGCATAAAAAAAATTAAAAACATTTATATAGATATGGAATTAGCACTACCCACGTATAATGCACATCCTTATTTTTTCCTCAAAAATTTGGGCAAAAAAGTGGGCATTATACGTGGCAAAATACGGTCACTCCCCAGGGCCACTTTTCTTATCTGTAAATGAGATCAGGTTACCTTGTGAGGTGCGACAAGCCCACACAGCGCCTCTTACATCACACCCTCGCCTGCCACTCAGACATGAACACCTCTGTCCTAGGGCCCTACAGTGTGACTGTACCCCATGGAGCTGCTGGGAAGGGACATGAGTTCCCGGGGTCCACAAAGAGAGAACAGAAGATCTTGGCAGAAGGGGATATTGGGACCAGGCCCGAGTCCAGACATATCACAGGTCCAAGGTACCCAGACAGCATGCTGCCCAGAGCTGGCTGCCCCCGAGCAGAACAGCCAAGGGAGTGTGGTCCAGAGCATGGGGCTCCGTCCCAACAGATACAGGTGCCTGACTCTCTCTGCTGGTGAGCGCCGGGGTCACCTGAGCCAGCCCCCGCCCTGCCTGCAGTGAGCATGACCTCCACCTCGCCACACCCCCAGCGGTGATGTGCGAAGCCGTTGACAGCACCAGTCCGTCAGAACAGATACTGGTGTGGAGGACCCAAGTGGCTGCCCCTCTGCATGGCACTGGCATATCTCTGACTCACCCCCTTCCTTCCTGCAAACAGGGCCCCACTCCCCAGTGCCCCCACTCCGGCCCACTCTTAGTCCTGCCTGGAGTTTGACTTAGATTTGGGGCCTGGACTCTGCTAGTCTGCAGACTGGTGTCAGGGCTGCATGCCTGCTCCTAGCTCCTCTCTGCAACAGCCACGCCTGCACCTACACCCCGGGCGGCGGGCAGGGCCACCTGCTGCTTCCCGTGCTCCACAGGGCACAGACCTGGAATCTGCTCCCAGTGTCACAAAAACTGTGTCCAGCGGGCCCTGTTCCCTGGCTTGAAGGCAAGGGTCCCCAGTGTGGTTTTCACGCTACCCTTCAGAGGCTTCCACAGAGCCCCAAACCTACCCCATGTAAGCACACGATCGCACGCTGACCCCTCAGTGTCCACAGGGCCCCACGCCCAGCCTGGGGTGTCCACAGGGTGTCCATGGCATACGACTCCCATACCTGCCCCAAGGGTGGCCACAGTCCTCCCCATTGTCCCTACAGTGTCCACAGGGACCCCCTCCTACTTCTACCATGTCCACAGGACCCTATGACAGACCTCCTGTGTGTCAATGGGACCCCACATCTGTCCCTGGGATGTCTGTGCTGCCTGCAACCACCCCAAGGTAACCACAGACCCCCTGTCCAGCCATCCCAGGGCCCATGGCCATACTCACTGGAGAGCCCAGTCTTGTTGAGGGCGCTTCCCACACCCCAGAGGGCAGCTGCCACATAGAGGGCCCACATGTGTTGCAAGACCTTCGGTGCGGGAGCCCAGAAAAAGAGGCTGACAGTGAGCAGCAGGTGCAGTCCGGCCCCAGACACCAGGGGCACCTGGCGCGGCAGCCACAGCCCCATCAGCCCCAGCAGTGAGGAGGCCGAGGCGCCCAGGCTGTAAGCCACGAGGAGGTAGGCCAGGCGTTCCAGTCCGATGGAGCACACACCGTAGCCCTGGGGGACGAGAGCGAGTGAGGTCAGCTGGCCCAGGCTCTGGCTCTGCCCACAGGAGGTCTGACTTTAGGCCGCACCCTGCCCTCTCTGGACCACCTGGGTGCTAACACCCTCCGGGGCCCTTGGGAAGCTTCAGGGGTCGGGCTGGGGACAGAGAATGAGAAAATGCTTGGACACTGAAGGCACCGAGACACCGAGGCTGCACCCCACATGGAGCCAAATGCTCGATGGACATTATCCTACTTCAATCAGATCGCACCTCGGAGTGAGCGTCTTCACTAGGTTCACCTCGCAGATGAGGGAACTAAGGTTCAGAGGTTCAAATGATTTGTCCAAGATAGAGGGGGAATAAGAGAAGAGGAAGGGGAATATGTGGGAATACTTGTCCATGCTGATACTTATATTCAAAACTTAGTTGCTGTTTATCTG
The DNA here is from genome assembly GCF_022682495.2 of Desmodus rotundus. Classification (NCBI taxonomy): domain Eukaryota; kingdom Metazoa; phylum Chordata; class Mammalia; order Chiroptera; family Phyllostomidae; genus Desmodus; species Desmodus rotundus. The sequence goes on along the minus strand of NC_071391.1, from coordinate 3,890,489 downwards.
AAATTCAAATTGAGCCATATATACTGTATTTCCCCTGACAACCTTACGCAGGCTGTACTTACCAGGGCGAGACCAGTGCAGGCAAAGAGCACCTCAAAGCCGCTGTAGATGAAGAAGGGCGCGAGGTGGCGCAAGCGGAAGTCGCGCACATGCTTGAAGGGTAACTGAAAGATGTTGCCCCAGCCGACACTACGTAGGTCGATTTCCTCTGTGGGCTGGTACGCCGCCCCGCACAGGCCCAGCACCTGCGAAGGAACCCCGCACCCTGAGGAGGCGGGCAGAAGGCACTCCGCTCCGCCCCTAGACACAAGCTCCACCTCTTCACCCCGGCCCCACCCCCACACACGCCCCCGGGCCTCGCATTTCCTCCCAGCTCCGCCTGCAGGCCAAGCCCTCACCCTAGCCGCGCCACCAACGCCTTAGTCCTGCCTCCAGTACCGCCCCCAGGTTGGAGGCAGGTACAACCTTGGCCCTGGGTTCCACCTCCAGCCCAGGTTACCGCCAGTCCTCTCAGACCCGGTCTCCAGGAACTCGACCTCAGATCTGGCCTGGTTCCTCTCCAACTCCAGTCTCAGTCCACAGACGTCTGCCTGCCCTATTGCCTCGAAGCTCAGGGATGCTAACCCCAAGACTCAGCCCTGGCTCCTGACTCAGACCACATCTCCAGGCCTCATCCCTGCCCAGGCTACCAGCCACGGGCCCAGACTGCAGCCCTGGCTCCCCGCCTTATTCCTAGACCTCAGGGACTCCGCCCCACCCTGGGGCCGCACCAGAAGCATGGCCACGAAGGCCACGGCCATGAGCACGCTCTCCACCACAATGAGGTTTCGGCTCCGCGGCAGCGTCCGGAGAACTGTCTTGTTGAAGCCGCTGAGGATGCCCTGACTGTTGGTGCCTGAGATGGGGTGGAGAGAGCACTGTGAGGCAGCACGTAGGACATACTCTCAACTCAGTCACAAAGAAAGGCAGCAAGGCTAGTGGGCAGAAGGGGAGGGTTAGAGGGGGTGAGAGAGGGCAGCGCCTGCACAGGCAGGATTCCTTGGGGAGCAGTTTGGAGGTGAGGGCCAGGAGGGCTGAATGTATTCCAAGAACAGAAATACTTTCCCCCACCCCTCTTCCCGCCCTATTGCACCAAGGCTGGGGTGCAGGGTGCCAGTCCATCTCCCACCCCCATACATTTACTGTGTACCAATTGAGCTCTGAGGGTATGACTTGGCCCCAAGAGAGATTTCACAGGCAGCTTCATCCCAGATGGCACCTCCTCCAGGCAGCCTTCCCTGACACACCCCTTCCCTCTCGCTGAGTCAGATTAACTACATACTCCAACAGGGCCCTTCCCCTCGACCACCAGAGCCATGGGACATGGGACTCTCTGCCCTGACCCCTGTGACAGAGCAGCCTCTCTGCCTTCAAGGGCCCAGTGTCTGCAGGATAACTCAATGGGGGAGGTGGGCAGGACCTGGGGACCCCTCCCGCATGAGGACTAACCGCAGCTGTGCACGTTGTACAGTGTGTGGTTCAGGTCATACAGGTAGTTGTTCAGGAAGTAGATCATGGGCAGCTGGGCGCAGGCAAAGCTCAGCTGTGGGCAGGAGAACAGCTTGGGCCAGGCTTGGGGCATGGAACCAGGCAGGGGCACAGGCATGATCTGAAAGGGTCTGGGCAGAGCCATGGGGGGACAGGAGCCCTCCCACCCCTGGGGCAGCCTGCTGGTACATGGGGGGGAGGCAGGGCTCAACGCAGGAGGCCTTCCTCCTGATCAGCACTGGGGACAGCAAGGGAATGAGGTCTCAGTCACTTGGGGTAAGCAAGCAGGGGTTGGCCCATGAAAGGGCAGTGGGACTAGAAAGCTGAAAAGACTGGAATGGGCTCCAATGTGTGGGTTCTCAGGCTGTATATATGGGACCCCAGGGCCCCATACGTAGCACTCACGTGGAAAAAGCTATAGAAGATAGCTTGGAAGACCAGGAGATAGGGCGCGTGGGAGCCCCGAGGTGGGCGCTGCTGGGGGTCCTGCCCATCCCGCTCCTTGTAGTGGGAGTACTCATAGTACTTCTGGGCCATCCTGGACCACAGAGGAGAGAAGGCTCTCCCAGTCCAACCTCTGCCAGACACCTCTGCTTCCCTCACCCAGAGCTATAAGCTGGCCAGCCCCTGAATCTCATGGATGGGGAAACTGAGGCCCCCAGAGCAGAAGGGGCCAATCCCAGGTCTCCAGCCTCCCGCCCTGCTGCCCACCAGACTCACCTGGTGATGTAGTTGCCCATGGAGGCCCAAAGAGGCACAATGGCCATGCCCAGGGCCACGGCAGAGGGCACAAGCGTGTAGTAGCGTTCCCAGTAGTTGGTGGAGACAAAGAGGGCGTAGATGCCCACCCCCAGGAACATCATCCACTTGGTGCCGAAAAACCTGTGGGCAGCGAGAGGGATGTTGGTACCACATCTTACCGGGGCTGCCGGGCCACCGGGGCCGATACCACAGTGACCACAACTCTCAGGTCATGAGGCTGTGTGAGGTGGGGAGAGACCCCCAGCCGTGGCGTCAAGGACCCTAAGATAGAGTCTCAGAGATAGGGACTTGCTGAGTGGCCTCAGGCGAGCCAGGCGTCCATACCCCTGCCTTCCTGGCTGTCTTGTGGGTGCGCAGCTCAAACCACGAGTGGCTCCTAGCCACTGCAGGGGTGGAAGGAGATAAAGCAGGGTGAGGCCTGTGTCCTCATCCAGCCCTCATCTGTGTTCTGGGCTGACTCACCAACCCTCTTCCCCACCCGCCCACAGGTGCTGGGACTGCGGGGCCCAGGCACATGTCCAGGGGACCGACCCACACTGGCTAAAGGAGACTCAGGAGCAGAAAGAGGAAGAGGCTCCCATGCTGGCCCCGGCAAGGCCGGCACCCTGGGGCCCTTCCTCCCTGCCCACTGCTCTTGCCACAATCAGGAAGGTTTCAGCTCACTGGCTCTGAGAAAATGTCACACCATACTCAAAGGGGGTTGACAAGTGACAAGATAAGGGCCCAGTCAGGGCATGGAGACTGGTCAAGCTAAAAGCCACCACAAAGATCTTTGGTTTGTTTTTTTTAAGTATTTGTGCTCATTGGTTCCCTTTGGTTCCCAGGAAGCTCAAAGTGAAGTGACCCTAGTTTTCTGACACGATTACTTTGTCTTCTCTTGCAGGGCCCTGGTTCTTTTATTATCCTTATGTTGCCACATAACGAATAGAGGGGCAGCCCCCTCCGATCTAGCTGGGAGAGGGCAGGTCACACAGAGTGCACTGAGCATTGTAATGGAGTAAAACAGGAAAAAAGTGAAAACACTAGCAGTCATTGCTAGTGAGGCTCAATGACATGCGCGCCCTGGCCGGTGTGGCTCACTCAGTGAGTGGGGCACAGTTCTGCAACGCGAAAGGTCGCCAGTTCGATTCCCAGTCAGGGCACAGGTTCGGCCCCTAGTTGGAGCACATGCGAGAGGCAACAAATCAATGTTTCTCTCTTGGGTCAGTGTTTCTGTCCCTCTCTTTCTCATTCCCATCCCCTCTCTCTAAAAATAAATAAATAAAATCTTTTTAAAAAAATGAAACAGGCAGCCTGTGGTCATGCAGATTAGCAGAGCCCTTGGGAAAATCAGCCTGGTAGCTTGGGCAAGGGGCAAGGATGGGGGTTGGGAGCTGCTCCGCCCGGGTTCACACCTGCAGTCTGCGACGTGTGGCCTGCACAACCTGGGCAAGCTGTTTGAGCTCTTGGTTTCTCCTTGTCTAAGCTTCCAGCACCTCCCACCGATTGCAAGGAAGAAGCTAACACTTAGCAAAGTGCCCAGCACACAGGAAGTGCCGCGAGCTAGCGGTTGTCAGTGGTGGTGGGTTCCAAGAGCCAATAAGCCTTTCATATGCCTCTGACCTAGTAAGGGCCCTGCTGGGCATTTATCCTGGAAGTTTTTCAATTCAAGGAAGAAAACAGCCTCAGAGCACAACATGGACTTGCAAAAAAGCAGAGGGCGCCGCAGTGGGCTGCTCTGAACCACGGTGCGGTGCCTGCAACTCTGCGGAGGATGCCCCCTCTGGAATGCCCACTGGGAAGCAGGGGACAGGCCACGAGGTGTGCGGTGCAAAGAAAGCGTAAGTGGACGGACGTGACACACACACGCTCTGGTGACAAGGCCGTCAATGGCATCCTGCACGCTGGTGGGACAACCAAGGTAGACGGTTTACTGGAGGGCTTCGGGGGGGCTTTCTTTTTTTCCGATTTCCATTACGATTCTAATGCTGTTTGTTCAGCTGTGAGAAAGGATTGTTTTGGTTAAGATAGGGGAACAAAAACCCAAGTGATTTTGTCCACTGGTCTCTAGGTCCCGCCTGGCAGGTAGGGTGCTTGTGGCTGGGCATTGTCAAGAGGCTGGGATGCCTTCAGGCTCAGTCTGGAGCAGGAGCAGGCCTCCTGGAGCCCCTGCCCAGCCAGGACCTTTTGGAAAAACGTCCCGCAACACCAGAGCCACAGCCGCCTGGGCCAGGGCTGGGTGCCTGGGTCTTGCTGATCAGACTGTGGCTCCAGGCCACAGAGGAGGGCCTGAGGACAGTGCCGCACAGGTCACAGGAAAGCTGAGGGAAGGGAGCCTGGGTGAATTTCCGTTGCTCGAAACCCAATGTGCCCTGGGCAAAGCTTTGTCTCCTTCCCCAAACCCGGCTTCACCCCTTCTCTCCCAACCGCCAGGGAGGCAAGGACTCTCCCAACTGCCCCCTCCCAAGACCACCAAGACAGCCCCTGAACCCCCTCAAGATAGGGGTGACAGCCCAGCCCTCGGGGGACAGCAGCGCCGCACCTGATGAGCACGGGAGTGTAGAGGAGGGCGGCGATGGGCGTCACGTTGATGCCGATGAGCATCTTGCTGTCGATGTCCGGCAGCCCCATGTTGCCGTACTTCACCTCTCGGTAGGTCTCGTCGTAGTGCAAGATCAGCTGCATCTGCAGGAGGCCTGGGGACAGGGAGCGAGCGTGCAGGGGCGGCCTGGCTGCGGAGCAGCCCGCAGCGCAAGCAGAGGCTGGAACGCTCTCACCCAAGGGTGCCTGCCCTATTCCAAAGCCCGAGAGGACAAAGCGGGAAGCCAGGCTGGGCCCAGCGCCCCGCCCGCTGCAGCATCCTCCGCGACTTGAATCCCTCCCCCGGGGCCACCTGCCTTGCTCCGCGGGCCTCCTGGACCCCAGCCCCCTGTCCCCGGCCCCTGCCCACACATTCACGAAGGCTTTGCTTGGGGCCGCGGAGACAGTGCAGTCTCCCTCCCCACGTGGTGGGGGGGGCGGTTGGGACGGCAGCTGCAGCTGCGAGGGCCGCAGACTGGGAAGTGAAACAGGAAGGGAGACCAACTGGCCCCTAAGGTTTCTCTTTCCCAGCCGGGGTCTGGGGAGGGAAGGCGGTGGGGTGAGGGTCGGGAAGCCCGGGGGTCCAGCGCTGAGCCCGCCGGGGGACGGCAGTGCCCCCGCGCCTGGCCCCACGCAGGGCGCGCCGCGCGCGGGACCCACCCAGGTAGACGCCGTAGGTGAGCGTGCCGCCCGCGCTGGCCGCCAGCACGTTCTTGAGCACGCCGAGGCGCTTACGGCGGTAGTAGCGGCGCTCCTCCTCCTCCTCGTTGTAGTTGGGGTACGCGCCCACCAGCTCGTCCAGCTGCGGGGCACGCACAGCGCTTGCACCCGACGGTGCCCCGGGCCCCGCACCCCCAACCCGGCCCGCCCGGAGCTCGCCGCCCGGCCCCACGCACCCCTGCTACGGCCGTCCCGGGGGTCGCACCTCATCCCCGGCTGGGAGACGCCGGCCCACCGGGCCTCCGAGCCCTCCCATGGTCCCCGTCTCCGCTCACCGGCGCGTCGGCCCCATCGGGAAGCCCGAGCCGGTCCTCATCGCCCTGCGGCCCCACGGCCCCCGCCACCGGGTAGAGCGGAGGCTCTGCCATAGCCCGACCCCGCCGGACGACTCGAGGCCGCGGTCCCCAGTGTCCCCAAAGCGGGGCCAGACCGACACTTCCTCCAGGAGGCCAGGACCTGCCCCCGGCCAGCCCCGCCCCGGCCCGCCCCGCCCCGCTCGGTTTTGCCCCACGAGCCCTCTACCCCGGGAGGGGCGGCCCCGGCACCGGAGGGGCGTGTCCTGTGCCTGCCTGTCCGTGTGTGTGCGCGCGCGCGCGCGCGCGCGTGTGTACATGTGAGGCCAGGACGAGCCCCGGGGGAACAGGTCGGGGAGGGGCATCCTCTTAGCTGGATACCTCGCCTTGTCGGCTTGAGTGTGGGAGCCCCTCACCTCGACTATTGGGCAAACACCCCTGTATTTCCTCACCTGCCAAATAAGAATAAGCCGACAAGCACTTCTGTGGGCTGCAAACAGGATGGGGGGACAGGCTGGCCGGCAGGAGGAAGAGACGTGTCTTAGAGGCCATGTGGACCTTGAGGGAAGGCTCTTGTGGAGGGGGACGGACAGGGGAGACTTTCAGTGGTCACCACATGGGAAAGGGGGCCGGCCCAGAGGAGTCCTGTAGAGGGAGCGAGGGGACAGGTAGCCTGAGAAGGCGCCAGGAGGCTTCGGGATGCTGCACCTTGAAGCGGCAGCTGAGAGCCGACAGCATGGCAAGGCCGGGCTGCACCACTGGGCAAGGTAGGAGGAGAAATTCACAGACCTCGCAGGTGCATTTCAAGCTGGCCAGGTAGGTGGTCCTGGGTGGGTGGGTGTCGTCAAGGAAGGGTCTTTACCCTTCCCGGGCGGGCCACCTGCTCAGGCGGAGAAGGGGCAAGGCTTGTTGAGCTCATGGGTTTTGTGTCTCCCACCAGAAGGGACCACCAAGGTGAAACTAACCAGAGGATTTTCAGGAACAGCCAGAAAGCAAAGAGAAGGGAGGAGGGAAGCGGTGGTCCAGTGCCACCGTGTCCCAATCGTCCCCCATGCAGACCCCGCCAGCAAGACATTGCTTGCTCAGCGGAATGGCGGTGGCTTCTCACCGGCTGGCGGCCTGCCACGTTGCTGGATTTCTCTCTCCCAGGTCACTCCCTGCCTAAAGGAGAGGCTACTCTGCGGTTGAGGGTCCCAGAATTACTGAAAGTCTTTGTTACACGTTGGCCCCTGTGGTCTGTTGACCGTTTTAAATTGCTTCATTAACCCCGATTCACTTCGGAACGTTTTTCTGGTAGCTCGTTTCCGAGCCCGGCACTGCGGCACACGTCAGAGAACGACAGCATGCTAGCCTCGTTTAAGTCTACGTGCCAGAAACGACTCACGTATTTATTATTTTTTTTATGTAAACGCAGACACAGAGAATACAAACACGGATGGCCTGAGGAGTAAGGAGGAATTTTGGTCTTGTTAGCTTCCCACACTGTCGCACCAGGTGAATTTGAAAGGCCGCCACTTTCAACCCCAAACCTCTAAAATCTGCTGATACTCAGTCACTCGGTCACTGAGTGAGTGAAACCATCACCAGGTCAGCCCAGGTGTGAGGTCTGGATGTGACTGGCCAACTGCCCCTGAGACAGAGCTGTCAAATACGTAACAGGCTCCCTGGTTGGATGCAGCCCACCGGGGGAGAGTGGGACGGGAGAAGGGGAGGAGCCAGGGGACTTCTCCCTGGCAGGCACGTGGGTGTGGCGCGGCTCCTCCAGGGTCCCAGTACCCACAGATCGGGCCCCTGGATGACCCTGTCCGTTAGGGGGCTGGTGACACCACTGTCCTCCCTTTGGCCCTCCGGTGCTGGGACTGCATGCGAGCTGGCATTGGGGGACCAGATAAACACAGCCGGGTGGCCTGCAGGACAGAAAACTGGCCAAGGCCAGCAGGTCCCTCCCACCCGCCATCCAGGCCACAAACACTCCGAGTCACACCCCTAGGAATGAGCAGTCACATCCCCCTCGCTGCTTTCAAAGGACTTTCTCTATAATAGGTTGTATTGTTTGTCCTCCTTACAAAAAGGGCGGGCCTTACAGAAAAGCAAACAGGAGAGAGAAATGTTGCTCCCAGTTCCAATGCCCTGAAATAGCTCCTTGGATGTGGAGAAGCCCAAGCATGTCACCCCGGCACTGTGTCCCAAAGAGGAGCATGCTGGGCCAGCTGCACACCCACCTGACACCACGTCCCTGAACTTAGACAAATCTTTACCATGTCTTTAAATCTAAAAGCCACAGGCCCTGGCTGGTGTGGCTCAGTGGGTTCAGCACCAGCCTGTGATCCAAAAAGGTTGCTGGTTCAATTCCCAGTCAGGGCACATGCCTGGGTTGCAGGCCAGGTCCCCAGTTTGGGAGCGTGCCAGAGGCAACTGATCGATGTTTCTCTCTCATTGTGTTCTCACACATTGGTGTTTCTCTCTCTCTGTGTCTCCCACCCTTCCCCTCTCTCTAAAAATAAATAAAATCATTTATTTTTTTAAGATTTGCCTCTCGAGCACCCCCTACTGGGGATCTGGCCCACAACTCAGTCATGTGCCCTGGCTAGGAATTGAACCAGTGACCCTTTGGTTCACAGGTCAATGCTCAATCCACTGAGCCACACCAGCAGGGCAAATAAATAAAATCTTTAAAAAACAAAAACAAAAACTAAAAGCCATAGGATGATGACCCTCATAGGCTGCTGGGAGTCCCCCAGCTGAGATGTGCTGAGGACCCTGCCCAGTGCCTGGCGTAGCAGAGGTCTGGGAAGCAGTGGCCGCTGCTTTCGGCTGACACAGGAGGCTCCCAGGAGCAGCAGTGACCCCCCTGCCCCGCTCCTAAACAAGGGCAGGGGGTCAGGTCTGGCTGGGCTAGAATCCCCGCCACTCCCTCTCACCGTGGGGCCCTGATGTGGTCTCTGCACCTCTCTGAGCCTGTTGCCCCCTCTGTAGCAGAGGCACCCAACCCAGAGTGGGGAGAGGGCTAGTTCCTATTCCTCCCCAAGAAGCAGGGCCCTCTCAGACTGCCGGACCAGGCTAGGACCCCTGTGCCAGCAGGTCAGGCCCCTTTGGGGACCTTCTAGGATGTTCCTGAATTCACAACAAGTTTAGGAATAGCCCCTGCAGGGGGAAATCCTTGGCCAGAGAGGGGCCCCTGGAGATCCTGCAACACCCCTTCCACTCACCAGTACCTCCCCAGGGGTCCCTGATTGGCTGTGTGGCTTTTGACCAGTAGCCATCCCTCTCTGGGCTTGATTCCTGGCTGAGGGCTTCCAGGCCCAGCCCCAGCCCAGCCCCACCTGGGGCCGGCTCTACGTCTGCCTGGCTCAGCTCCAGACAGCAGAGCAGGGCTGTCACATGCTGAGCCACGTGACAGGCAGCGGCTGGGGGCTCTATCTCACACAGAGGACGGGGGCCTCTGGAGCCCCTGACCCCTGCCCCAAGTGGCTGAATCCTCCACGGGTACCAGAGCAGGTGTGGGCCCAGAGACCTCCCGTGCCCTCCCAGGTGGGCCAGGGGAGCGGGGAGGGCGGGGGTGGTAAGGAGCTTCTCCCATGGGCCAGGTAGCCCGGGGGTCCCAGGCCAGCATCCTAGGCAGACCCAGGGCACCCAGGCAAAGGGGCAGTGGGACAGCAGTGGTGGCCCTGGGGTAGCAGGCACTGGCGATGGCACAGAAGATGCTCCTGCCCCCACACCTGTAACCCAATCACCTGCCTGTCTGACACCATCAGCGGCTCAGGAATCACCCCCTTTGTGTTGGCTCCGACAGGTGCGACTGGGGTGGGGGCCGGGGCAAGGCAGAGGACAGGCCCCCTGGCACAGCTCAGGCCCTGAGGAGCGGGAACACAGGAACCACCATGGTGACACATCATCGTGACAGCTGCCCTAGGGGGCAGAGGGCGGCGCTCTTCCCCGGGAGGTGGGAGGGGCATCTGGGAACATCGGCAGCCCCTGCTCTGAGCGGCAAGCTTCCAGTGTGGGTCCCAGCGCTGGCACTCGTGCCCTGTGTGGTCAGGCCCTGTCCCCTGTCTGGGACTCCATTCCTCATTGCAAGATGTCAGGGCACAGGGGACAGGCTTGGTGAGTGGGTGCCGGAGGAGGCGGTGCTGGCCGACATGCACACGCAGAGAGCCTGGGCCCTGAGGCTGTACTCCTGGACCCCAGCCATCTCGGGATCTGCGCTCTTCATTCTGCAGGTGGGAGATGAGGCTCGGGTGGGCTGGGCACGCGATGGGGACTGGGCTGTCCTTGCTATTCCAGGCGACTGGGCCCCACCCCACACCATAATTCCCGGGGCCACTGCCCCGGTCTCTCCTCCTTCTCCAGCTGGGCCTGCATCCCCATCCCCGGGCCTCGGGGGGACCCCTCAGCTCAGAGCTCCCTGGAGACCTCTGTGTGGCCCCCAGTGGCCACTGGCCCTCTCTGGGCCTGGCTCCTTGTCTGTGATGCGGGAGGGGATCTAGAGGCTCCTGAGTGAGATCCTGGGCCTGAGAGACCAAAGGAGAGGCTGACAACTCCATCATAGCATCAAAAGTTCGTTAAGGGAACGTGTATACGCGGCTCACCTTGTGCAGTGGCGAGGCGCCGTGGGCGCGTGCCAGGCACTAAGGAGTTACATAGCACAGGCCAAGGCGGATGGGGGCACCGGAGAGCTACCTGTCCCAGACGTGTGAGGGAAGATGCCTTCTGTGCTTGCCTGGGGAAGGGCAGGGGCCTGTTCCAGCGTCAGCATGCCTGGGGCCTGGTGGGCGGTTGGTGGGGGGCGGGGGACGGTTCTGTGAGGAGATTTAAGGGAAGCGGTCTCTGCTTGGCCCAGATCTAGCTCTGGGGTCCGTCAGCAGTCACGCCATTGTACGGTCTCTCCCACACACTGCCGGAGGTGGCAGTGAATCTCAGCCCGGGCACCAAGCCAGGGCAGCCCCGCCCCAGAGGCCGGCCCAGCCTGGGACATTTCACAACAGCAGGGCCGGGCGGCCGGCAGAGCAGAGACACCAGGAGGAAGGGCAGCTTGGCAGAGTCTCAGGTACGGTGTCCTAGGGAGGCTGGGGAGACAGCAGCGAGCAAGCCAGGGACCTGGCTGCTGGGCTGGCTCGGGACTCCCGGCTGCCAGCTGCCCAGCCAGGCAGGGCCACTCAGGCCACATACAGACTGGCCTTGTCCTCCCGGAGCTCAACTGCCTGCCTTGGGAGGAAGGGGAAGCAGGGAGGGACTTCCCTTTGAGGAGACCTAAGCCGTGGGATAGGGAGGGGCTGAGGATTGGCCCGGGGGTCCCTGAGGCCAGGCCGCCAGCTGGTACCCTCATTTTTTGTTGGAGCTGGCTGCCATTGTTCCTCTCATTGGGTTTATTTTGAGGGGGGCCCAGAAAAACCCGGAATTTATTTATAAAAACTGTGTATTTATTCTTACATGTTTAAACTTCAGTCACCTTCGAAGTGCTCTCCATTTGGTGCAATATACCTATCGAGACTTTTTTCCCACTGCTCAAAACAGTTTCTGACCTCATCAGTTTTGATGCCTTTTAGTGCCTTTTCATCTCTTCTACATCAACAAAACGTTTCCCTTTGAGGACTTTTTCATCTGGGGAAACAAGAACAAGTCACTTGGACCTATTAGGTGAATAAGGAGGGTGGGGCTTGGGAGTCAGGCTGTTTTTGGTCAAAAACTGCTGAACACTCAACACGGTGTGGGCAGGTGCGCTCGTAAATCAGCTGTAATGAAATGGGCAAACTCGTTGAAAGAGTCTTTGAAAAAAATTCAGTGAAGCTGAATGCAACAGTGAAGCCTCTCACAACACCACCAGCTGGAACACAGATACAGATGGGTTCCTAGAACACTCACCTAGCGGGGGAGCCTGTACTGCAAGGGGCCCGCCCTCCAGAAGAGAGTTCTGGGTTTTTTTTGCCTTCTCCCTCGTACATCCTGGAGGGAGCCCAGGGCCCCAGCTCTGGACCACACAGCCCCAGGAGGGAGAGCAGCCCACGCCTGGGCAGGGGTGGGCAGAGGTCAAGAATCCGTTTGGCAGCACACATCTCCTGGGCACGGCCATGTGCTGGGAGCTGGGTGGGGATCTGCAGTGAGTGACTCCGACAGATTGTGTTCCTGGGAATGGACACAGCCAGGGTCCTGGGAGGGTGTGCCAGCCAACAACCGTGCCTCCCTGCGGGGGAGCTGATCATCAGGGGGGCTTTGCAGGCATCGGGGAGCCTCAGCACAGCCTCTCCAGAAGGTGGGGCTGGGGTTGGTCTCCAGCTGCCCATGGCACCCATGGAGGGGACAGGGCAGCTGCCCAGAGCTTTGGGGCACCTTGTGGGCATCCAGGTTAGGGCCACACACGAGAGATCTGATTGGAGACTGGATTGGACCAGTGGAATTGAGCCACGGATTGGACCGTGGAAGGGGATTGGACCTTCCACGCAGGCTGGTGACCTCCATCTGTGGCAGCAGAGGGGGTTCCCCGGGGCCCTCAGACCACCACGCTTACCTCTGTCACCTTCGCCAGCCCCTGCTCCCACCTGGGCCACTGTCCTTGCCTCCCTGGCACTCACACTGGTCTCAAGTTTCCGCAGGCTCCCACCCCAGGGTCTCCTCCCGCCTCCAACCCTCCCTGGGCAGGGTGTCTCTCACTACGGGACAGTCGCTCAGACACCACCACTGAACACACAGGGCTCAGCCGAATGAGGGAGACATGTGCCTCCCAGCAGCAGCACTTGGGGGCTCCAGGTGCCGAGCCCACTTCACAGGTGGGGAAGGTGAACCACAGAGAGGCCAAGCCACCTGCCCCAGCTGTCCTCGCTGACCAACGGAGTTGCTAGGGTTAGAGCCCGGGTCCTACCACACTGGGAGGGCGCTCTTAGAAGGGTGGTTGAAGCTGGGGTGCCTCAGCCTGCTGGGAGGGCCCGTGCCCCCATGACCCCTTGGCCTGCCAGCCCCGGGACCTCAGTGGCTCAGCTTGGCCCCGGGAGGCAAGAAGGGGAAGCAGGTGGGGACCATCAGGAACGGTGAGGAGGTGCAGGCCAAGGGAGCGGGCCACCGACAGCATACCTTTCCACCCTGGCTGGGTGTCCCCTCTCCCCAGGGTCAGGCTGCCCTGCTCCCACCCAGCCTCCAGGGGGGGTTGGAGCATGGGGGTGGGGGTGGAGTTCCTCTGGATTCCTCTGGATTCTGGTTTTTCAGTTTTTCGGGGTGGAGAAACCAGGTGGCCTCAGGCAGGGTCCCGTGCTCTCTGTCTCCCCAAGTGGGGACAATAGCGGCACCCTGTCCAGGCCGTCCTGGTGGTGAAATGGGTCCCACAGGCACAGGCGACTGGAGCCGACTTTCTTATGAACTTGGGCAGCCCAGACATGCCCGGGGTGGGGAGGGAGGAGCTCGGGTCCCAGCCCCGTTTGATCCAGGAACCCCCTCGTTTGTGGGTCCTTTGTGAGGTCACAGGCTCTGGGTGCCCCCAGATCCCAGATGAGAGGTGGCCTTGGCTCCTCTGCTTGCCTGGGTTGTGCCCAGTTCTCCAGTCCCCAGCGGGCAGCCCTTGGGGGGCTTCCGTCCAGAGTGACCAACCAGCAGGGGGCAATGTTGGGTGAGTTTGCCTCAGTGTTGCCAGGAGAGACCTCCACCCCCCACCACCTTGCTCAGAGGCGCACCATGCCTTACATTTTTGTGGGTTTGACAAGGACTCTGAAGAAAGTGCAAACAACCCTGGGGAGGCAGGAGATGGGGCGGGGTGGGTGTGCCAGGCTCTCAGCGCCTGTCAAAGGCCTGGGAGTGAGAGCGGGACCGGGAGGGCGGGGGAGGGCGACGGAGACCGCAGAGTGCTGAGTGACGAGGCCATAGCCCACGTTTCCTGGACACTACATGCACAAACGCAAGCACTCTTTGTGGCACTGCGTCCTTTAATCTCAGGACGACAGCAAGCACTCTGTCACCACCAATTACAGACGAGGAAACTGAGGCAGCAAGCAGGTGAGCGACTCGCCCAAGGTCAGGCCTGTAAGAGGCAGAGCCAGGGATGAGCCCCAATGGTGGCGGGGTTCTTGCTCCTGGGTCTTGGCCCGGCCAGGGCTCCCCCCACCCAGTAGAGGGGTCAAGCTGGTGGCTGAGAGGGATTCAGCAAATGGCCCTCTTCTGCCACACTGCCACCCTCTCTAGGGAACATGGCACCCATGGCAACTGCCCAGCATCTCCCAACCAGAACAGGAGGCCTGTGGGGTCAGCGTGGCCCCAGTGACACCAGAGGGACGCCCTGGGGCTCCAGCCAGGCTCTCAGCACAGAGTGCCAGCTGGGCCAGGCTATCCTGTTGGCTGCAGCAGGCTCGGCTCTCAGGGCCATAGAACCTTCCAGAAAACCAAGGGCCATGGTGACAGTAGCCACTTAACAAAAGCTGGGAGCTGTGGACACACTGAGGCCCAGCCCTAGGCTCAGAACTGTACTCATCCTTCATGAACACCGAGCCAGCTGGGGGTGCTGTCACTGTCCCCCTAAAGCATGATTAGGCTGGGGTACTCAGACACCCATAATGAGCCAAGCAGACCATGAGGGTCTGCACCCCAGTCTGGTGGGAGGGGGGAGTGCGGGGGAGGGTCAAGGGAGGCGGGTGGGATAAAACTAGGTACTTATTGTGCGATGGCCCAGTGTGGTGGGGAGCAGAGCCCGGGGCCACTGTGAGAGTGTGTGTGTGAGGGAGTAACCAGGGCGGGCTGCCTGCAGGAGGCATCAGGCAAGCTGAGACCTGAAAGGCGGGTAGTCAGAAAGGGCAGGAGGAAAGGGTCCCCACGGGTCCTTGGCAGCAGACCAAGCAGTGAATGTGTCAGAGCACCCCTCTGTTGAGTTTCAAGTAAACAGCTGGGGGGCTGGGGGAATGTTGGGGAATTCCTACCCCCCCTTGGCTGCTGACAGCAAGGAGGCAGGACTGCCCCTTTACCCCCATCCCCACCATTCACTGCTCTTCCCTCCCAGGCTGGGGTGGGCGGCAGGACATCTGGGAGGCTAGAGGTCTTTCCCTCCAGCTTGGGAGCTAGGGAACGGGGAGGGGAGCCACTGCCCTCTGTCACCACCCCTCTGGGCTGCCGCCAGCCTGCCTGGCCTCCCTGGGCAGTGCTGCCAGGCTGGGGATGGGGAGACAGAGGATCTGGTATCTGGAACATCCCAAGTGGTGGCCGTGGTGGTGGTTGGTGGACTGTCCCTCTCATCAAACTCCCCCTGATTATTCCAGACCTGGCGGGGTGCGGGCAGCCCCGTGTCTAGGTGGAGCACCGGACAAGGGCTCGGCTGGGGCCTGGGGCTAATTTCTGTTAGGTACCTGGCTGCCTGCCCACCCTTAGGGGCTGTGGAGTAGCTGTCCCCAACCCACACCCGTGCTCGGGGTCCAGGGCTCTCCACCGGCTGGCCACGGGGGCTGTGTGTGGGTCTGAGGCCATGTGTGTGTGTGTGGACAGGGCCTGGCCCTTGGGGTTACACGTGAGCCCCAGTGAGGGTGTGTGTGAGCCCACACGGGTGCAGGCAGGGCTGCAGCGGGTGCCCGAGAAGGTGGGGAGCCCTGGCCCATGCTCCCCCTTTGCCCCCTGCAGGATGGACCCCTTCGAGGACACGCTACAGCGGCTGCGGGAGGCCTTCCGCACCGGGCGGACGCGGCCGGCGGAGTTCCGGGCTGCCCAGCTCAAGGGCCTGGGCCGCTTCCTGCAGGAGAACAAGCAGCTTCTGCAGGAGGCGCTGGCGCAGGACCTGCACAAGGTGACGGGGCGGGGGGGGGGGGGGGCTGGGATAGGGGCATGGGACAGCTGCATCCTCCGTGAAGTGGAACTAAAAGCCCACCCCCCTCCATCCCTTTCCCTGGGCCACAACCCCCTCTTCCACATTCATCCGTTTCATCATCTGCTCAACTATTCACTGAGCACCTACCATGTGCCAGGTACTGTTCTGGGATTTGGGGATGCGACAGAGAATAAAACAAAGTCCCTGTGTGCAGCCAGCTGGCCTTGACAAAACCTGACGGTAAATCAATAATCACGTGGTGTGTGGATGGTAGAAGGGGGCGCGAGAGGACCAGGGTCAGGGTGCCGCTCCACAGTGGGGGCAGGGAAGGTTTCTCTGAGTAGAAGTCCTCTGAGCAGAAACGTAAAGGAGGAGGGGAAGGAGCCATGTGGATCCTGGGGGAAGTGGCAGCCAGCACAGCACAGGCAAAGGCCCTGGGGCAGGAGGAGCTTGGTGTGCTGTGCTTGAGGAGCAGCAAGGAGGCCCACACGGCTGGAGAGGGAGAGGCAGGGCTACACAAAAGATGAGTCCATGCGGGCGGGTCACGCCGTGCTGGGCCTCACAGACTGGAGGGCTTCGGCCACTCCCCACCTCAGCAGCAGCCTCGGCAGGGCCCCAAGAGGCATGCTGTCTCGCTGTCTCATAGGTGACTCCCCCTCCCGGCTCACAGGGCCCGCCTGCTCAGCTACCCCTGGGCACGATACAAAGGCTGCAGTTCCCAGACCCACCCCTTCCGTCCCACCAGCCCCTCAGCACCTGGCACCCCAGGGCCAGTGGCTCTTTGTCAGCTGGCGATGTGCTAGCTGCTTTGATCCTTAACACCTGGGATGAGCCGTCAGTGCATGTTGGCTGCTGGCCAGCCCCCAGGGGACAGCAGTGCCCTGTTGGCTTATGCTGAGCTGTCTCAGTCCTAAACCTCGAGTATGTTCCCAGCAGGGCCTGGGGCCTCCAGGGCCTCCACACGAGACTCTGCATTGACCTCTGGGGTCCACCCCTTGCTGCTTGATGTTTACACCCTCAAGGGTCTGCCAGACCACATGCTCCAGCCGCCCCCCACCCCCACTTTTCCACTGAGCCAGCCGGCTCCACTGAGGTGACGATAGAGACGCTGGTACCAGCAGGGCCAGGGGCCCTCAGCAGCCTCCTTGGGCCCCACCCTATTCACAGCAGCCAGCCAGGTGCCCACCGGGTCCCTGCAGTAGTCACAGATTTGGGGCCTGGCAGTGTCCAGAGTCAGGAGTAGGGTGTGTCCCCATTCTATGGGGATAGCAGAGGCTGGACACAAAGCCTTGTCCTGAGGATATGGCCTCCTGGTAACCCCTGCTCCTTTTCTCTGTGTCCCCAAACCTTCTCTTTACCTCTGTTGCAACTGGGTGACTCCAGGGCCCCTCATCGGCCTCTTCTGGGGTCATCCGCTGTCCCATTTATGAAACCAGGGCTCCCAACCAAATTCTCCACAGCTCTCCACAACCAGAGGGGCAGGCTTTGCCTCCCTGTGGGGAGTGTTCCGCTCACTGGGCCTGGTCGGGGGACAGGCACCCCCACTGCGCCTCTGCCACCATCCACCCACTGGCCCAGCTGCCCTTCCCCGGAGATCTGAGCCAACCGTCTGTCTGGTCCCTTTCCTCCCTCTGGCTCAGGTTTCCTTCCCAGCTCCTCACGGCTCCAGGAGCCGGGCCCACAAAGGGTGCAGCAGCCCAGAAAAGCCACCCAAGTTCCTCCCTCCGGCTTGCAAGCTCTGTCCCCAACCCTCCCGGTATGTGGTACCTACCTGCCCTGTTCTCCATAAACTCTGTCCTTGAAACCCAACAGGACTTCCAGGTAGGCTGGCCGCACGGTCATCACCATGGGAGGCACAGAGAGGGCACACAGCCCGACTCAAAACAGCCAGCTCTTCCCAAATCACAGAGTTCAGCAGGGTGCAGACTGTCCCTCAAACAGCACAAACTTCACTCAGACCATAGGTGACCTACCGGGTACAGTGGTCAGGCCCCGCAGCTCAGGGGGCAGAGGCATGGGCTGCGCACCCAGGGGTTGGGAGAGCACACAGGTGTCAGGAAGCATGTTTAATCCAGGCTTCGCTTCCCAGCAGCTAGGGTGGGTGTGGCTTCTTCCCCCCAAGGTCCCAGAGCCCTTCTCCTCAGGGCTCAGCTGTGGCCCCGGCCTTGCACTGGCTTGTCGAGGGACCCGGAACAGAGCATCCCTGTCTCTGGGCTTTGGTTCACCCTCAAAACCACCCTGGCACCCCTCGGGCCATTGCCCTGCCCTCTAACAGGGGAGAGCTCGCACTGTGACAGCTCTCCTGGGACCCAAGTCTCAGGCTTCAGGACAGCCAGGCGCTGCCGTCCCTGACCGTCGGGCCTCATGCTGCCTGCAGCCACGGGCTGGGACTGTCCTCCCTGGTAGGGGAGGGACAGGTGCATGGAGACCGATCAGGACAACGCCCTGTAGATGGTCGCTCCTCCTTCCTGTCCTGGAACGCTGACAGTGATGCCTGGCCCCTGGCCGTGGGAACTGATGGCCCTCACCCCAGGATGCCTGTCCCATGTGCCTTGCAGACTGCTATCCACACAGCAGGCCGCAGCGGGATGCACAGACAATCCTATTAAAACCTAAGTTTGCTCCTGTCTCCACTCTGTTTGACATCCTCAGCCCAGCTGCCTGGCCCCATCGCCTCACCCACTCTGCTCCTAGCTAATCAGGGACACAGCGAGCCTGCGCCCGCCTCAGGGCCTTTGCCCGTGCTGTGCCCTCTGCCTAGAATGTTCTGCCTCTGGATATTCCTGGGCCCCTCCCTTTCCTCACTGCTCAGTCGCAGCCTCATCCCGAGGCCAGTGGGGGCCCTCGTGCAGAAAACGGAGCAAACACGTATACATACACGCATTCGAACACACACCACTCACTCGAGCACTTGCACAGACACGCATGCTTGCTCACACTCATGTGCACACACAGACTTCACACTCCAGCAGTCTCTACACCCTCAGCCTGTCTGTCCTGCCATTGTACCGTCACGGCCCAGTGTGGCAGCCAGTGTCCCCGTGACCACGTTGAGAGTCCCCCTGCAACAGCGGCTCCACGGGACAGGCTTTCTCCCTGTTTCGGCCACTGCTGCATCCCTGGCTCGAGAACAGCACCTGCGCACTGTAAGTGCGCACTGATGGTGGAGGGATTGGATGAATGAGGAAGTAAGAGCAGGCCTTGCCTGGAGGAGGCTGTGTCCTGCCCAGGCCTCTGGCCACCTGCTGACCCTGGCCCCCGCCCCTCCCCTGCAGGCGGCCTTTGAGTCGGAGGTGTCCGAGTTCAGCATCAGCCAGGGCGAGATTAACTTGGCGCTCAGGAACCTGCAGGCCTGGATGAAGGACGAGAAAGTAGCCAAGAACCTGGTGAGCGGGCCTGGGGTGGGGTAAGGCAGGTGGGCTTTAGGGTGGGGGGCTCCCCACTGGGCATCCTCTCAGCCCCTCACCGCTTACCATGCTGCATCCCCTTCCTGCACAGGCCACACAGCTGGACTCCGCCTTCATCCACAAGGAGCCCTTCGGCCTGGTGCTCATCATCGCCCCCTGGAACTATCCTGTGAACCTGACCCTGGTGCCCCTGGTGGGCGCCCTCGCTGCAGGTGAGAGCCAAACCTCCACCTTCCACCTGTCCCCTCCCGCGTGCTCACAAACCACAGAGCCCGGGAGGAGTGGGCTGCTGGCCTCAGTGGCTGAGAAAGACTGGCTCTGCATCGCATCTGGCTCACCACCCCCAGGCTGTGACCTTGGGGTTACCTTATGTCACCTCTCTGAGCCAGATTCTTCACCTGAAGGTGGAGTGAGGCCAACACCTGCCCTGTAGGTGTGAGAGGTGAATGGAGACCGGGAGTGGCTACCCCACTCCCAGCTCACGCCTGCCCTGCCTGCCCTGCAGGGAACTGCGTGGTGCTGAAGCCCTCGGAGATCAGCCAGAACACTGGGAAGGTCCTGGTGGAGGTGCTGCCCCGGTACCTGGACCAGGTGGGCAGAGGCAGGCAGGACCCCAGGGCTGGGTGGGACCCGAGTCCTGACCTCACTTCTGCCTCCTATGGGTGGTGTGGCCACGGCCAAGTCGCCGCCCACCCAGCCTTAGTTTCCCTCCTAGTGAAACAGATGGGCGGTGACCACAGCTGTGCCTGAGGAGCCTGTCTCCTGGGCGTCCCTGTCTTCTGGTGGGCTCTGTTCCCCCAGCCATGGCCTCGGCCCTCCCACCAACCCTGCCAGACCTTAACCCCTGTGCCCCACTTCACCCCCACCCAGACCACCCAGAGTCCTGGCAGCCCTGGCTAGGCCAGGCCAGGCCAGGGGGAGCCGTCTCAGGCAGGCAGGCCGGGCTCCCACAGGGCTCCCTGGGCTGGGATACTTGGCGGGGTCCTTCACCTGCCCCTCCATGCAGAGCTGCTTTGCCGTGGTGCTGGGAGGGCCTGAGGAGACGGGGCAGCTTCTGGAACACAAGTTTGACTACATCTTCTTCACAGGTGAGCGGCCTGCTGCGCATGGGGGTTGGGCGGCATGCAGGATGGGAGGGTGTCTGAAGTCCTCACAGACAAGGAGACATTTGCAGAGACAGGAAGGGGCTGGGACCATGAGGGAGCGGCAGTTGCTAAGGGCAGAGAAGTGACTGAGTTTTCAGCTCCCAGGGCAGAGGGAGCCAGGGAGAAAGGCCAGGGTCACCTGCACAGACCCTGGGCCAGGTGAGGGCAGGGGTCTCCAGGTCTCAGGGTAGGGGGGCTTTAGGTCAGGGGAGGCTGAGTAGAGGAGTGAGCTGTGAAATCCAGATCAACCCAGAGGGGAGGTGGGGACGAGCCAGGGGAAGTGGAGGTGGTGAGGTGGGGGTGGCAGGGCTGCCAGGTGAGGTCAGAGTGGAGAGACCCAAACGTGTGAGGCTACAGCTGGGCTCCGGCCTCAGCCTCCCGTGCTAGGGGTCGCTGAAGGTTCTAGAGAAGCGAGGACAGGAGGCGAGGGGCACTGGGCAGCGTGTGTGAGTCACATGCAGCGGCAAGGTGGGGATCAGAGGCAGGAAGGGGGCAGAGGGGGCCCTACAAAAGGCCCTGCTGGTGCAGTGACTGGCAAGGGAGGGCCAGGTGAGGCCCCTCCGGACTCAGACACCTGTCCAGGAAATAAGGGACAGGAAGGGAACCCCCCTAAAGGGGTCCCAGCCCCAGGCCGAGGCCACCCCACCTGGTCCAAGTGAATGAAGGTCACTCTGGTTTTTTCCCTCATCCCCAGGGAGCCCTCGGGTGGGCAAGATTGTCATGGCCGCGGCCACCAAGCACCTGACGCCCATCACGCTGGAGCTGGGGGGCAAGAACCCCTGCTACGTGGATGACAACTGCGACCCCCAGACCGTGGCCAACCGTGTGGCCTTCTTCCGCTACTTCAACTGCGGCCAGACCTGCGTGGCCCCCGACTACGTCCTGTGCAGCCCCGAAATGCAGGAGCGGCTGGTGCCCGCCCTGCAGAGCGCCATCACCCGGTTCTATGGCGAGGACCCCAGGAGCTCCCCGGACCTGGGCCGCATCATCAGTGACAAGCATTTCCAGCGGCTCCAGGGCCTGCTGGGCTGCGGCCGTGTGGCCATCGGGGGCCAGAGTGACAGAAGTGACCGCTACATCGGTGAGTCCCGCTCTCCTGGCCAGGGGACCCTCTGGCCAAGGCCCTTCCACGCTGGAGGCCACAGCTGGGCCGAGATGGGCACTGAGGTTCCCACGGCCTCACTGCTGAAGCCCAGCCAGGTCCACGGCTCTGGTGCCACGATTCCACAACACTAATGCCACAGGTCCCCGTGGTCGAGCCTGTGACCCCGTGACTCCAAGGCCAGGCTTCTCTGAGCTGAGCCCCCAGCGTCCCAGGGCGCTCGAGTGCTCAGATCCCCAGCTTCCCTCCCACCATCTGCTGCTCCATGGCCGTGACCCAGGTCCTGTGAGCCCAGGATTCCCCTCCCGAGCCCCTGCCGGGCTGTCATTACAAAGCAGCTCCCGGCCTCTGGGCCACATGTCCCTGAGGTGCCACTGCTGCTCCAACAGGCTGGGACCTGGGACCTTGGGCTCCAGGGTCTGAGGTCCAGTCACCCTGCAACTGTAAGACCAAGGCTGGGGGTCCTCTGGGCCCTGGTTCCTTCTCAGGGGCTGTGGGGAGACTCTTCCCTAGAACCTCCCTGAGCCTGGAGCCCTGGGTTCCTGGGCCCTGCCCGAGGCCCCGCGCCCGGAGCTGAGCTGTGCCCTGTGCCTGGCAGCCCCCACAGTGCTGGTAGACGTGCAGGAGACGGAGCCGGTGATGCAGGAGGAGATCTTTGGGCCCATCCTGCCCATCGTGAACGTGAGGAGCCTGGACGAGGCCATCGACTTCATCAGCCGCCGGGAGAAACCCCTGGCCCTGTATGCGTTCTCCAACAGCCACGAGGTGGGGCCTGGGGCAGGCCTGCATTGGGGCTGGGCAGAGGTGGGGTCAGGTCCCAGCCGTGAACCAAGGGACCGGAGGGATAGAGAGGGTCCTGGCCCCTCTGGGCTGTCCTAGGGGATCCTGGGTGCTTAGCGGGCAGCTCCCAGGACCTTCTCCAGCCCCACCCCCCGACCTACATCTCAGCCTTTTGGCTGCAGTGTCCCCTTTCAGTGTCTGGCACACGGAAGGCACACACTGGGGGTGGAACAGGGAGGGTGGAGGACCGGAACACACAGGCCAGGCATGAGCCCTGGTCCCCACCCCTGCCCCTCGCCTCCAGCCCCCTGCTCTGCTGCAGTCTCTGAGGGCAGCTTAAAGCCTCAAGGTCAGGTGTCCCCAGTTCCAGACACACCTCCTCACCTCACTCAGTTCTCATGAGCCCCCTCCCAGACCAGACAATATTTTTTGAAATAAACTTTTTATTTTGGGATAACGAGATTTACCGAAGTATCAAAGACAGCCCAGGGACCACAGACCCCACACCCAGTTCCGGCGGTCACGGACCCTCACACTGGTCAAAACTGGGAAGCTGACTCTGGCGCATCACTCGTAACCATGCTCTGGACTTGGTTCAGATTTCGCCAGTTCTTCCTGCTCCAGGGTCCCGGCTCCTCTGGGCTGTGACTACCCCAGGAGCTGCTGTGCCTGAGACCTGGCGTCCTGTTTTCCGTCCCTTCCTACCCTCTCTGGGTCTACGAGACGCCTCGGGCTCACGCTGTATTTTCTGTGCCCAGCCCTTCCTCCTGGAGCCCTGGTTTACCTGGATTATGTTCACTTTAGAAAGCACGACAGGGTTTTTGGAATGGGAGTCACCTGGCATAATGGTTTTTCTGATCCCTGGAGAGAGTGACACCTAAGACACGTCTCAGCCCAGGTGACTCGCCCTTAGGCCCCTGGAAGCACTGGTGCTTCCCGCTCCATCTGCTGTGGCCGTGACTGCTGGTCGCAAGTCACCTGAGCCCACTGCTGGGGGCGGCACTCCACCCACCGTCAGACAAGCCTTGACCCAGGGGCCACCTGAGGGTCACACATTGTAACTAAATATAATAACAACTTAATGTCAGTTCATCCTTGTCCCTCTCATTCTTCAAGTAAACCTAGGGGTAGAAGAGAAAAGGTCTTCACAAGGTCAAGCAAAGGCCAAGTTCCCGTTTCTAAAACACTGATCTGACCAAGGGGTCACATCTGACCTCCCTGTGCCGCACATCACACGGCCCCGCCCAACCCCACTTCCCCGTCCCTCAGCCACCCCACCTGCCCTGCACTCTGCCTGGGGGCCCCTCCATCTCTGCCTGAGTGACCCCTGACCCCTTCAGACTCAGCAGGCATGTCACACCCCTCTCCTAGGACACCCCCCCCACCCCTCGTACCCTTCCTGTCCCCAGGCAAACGCCACCTTTCCACCTCCCCTCCGGGCCTCAGTCTGTCCCCGGGCACCCAGCACACGGGAGTAGATGCTCAGGAATGTGTTCTGACCTGGGAGTCTGGTGGCAGGCTGCTATACAATACCCTCCACCTGTCCCACCACCCCTTCAGCTCACATGGGTGGGCTCAGACACCCACCCACCCCCCCCCCCCCCCGCTGCCCTGAGGGTGCTGGGCAGAGCCCCTGGGCCTCAGGCTGGCTTCCTGCTGCCCAGCCACCCAGCTGCTTGTTGCTCCTTCCCAGGTGGTCAAGCAAGTGCTGAACCAGACCAGCAGCGGGGGCTTCTGCGCGAACGACGGCTTCATGCACCTGACCCTTGCCAGCCTGCCGTTCGGAGGAGTGGGTAGGTGCCGGCAGAGCCCCCGTCCTTACCTATTTATGTGATTGATGGCACCACAGCCCCTCCATTCTGCCCCCTCTGCAGAGTCTGGACAGAATATTCCAGACCTGCCTTTGCATTGCCAACGCGGAAGGGGTCTGCCTGGGAGTGAATCTGACTGACTCCCAGTGAAACCCCCCAAGGCTCCCATGAGGGTGTGATCAGGCCTGGCCCCTGACTCACAGCTCCTGGAGGCCAGCCCTTCCTGATCTGGCCTCCTCTCCCAGCATCCCTGCCTGCTGCCCCAGCCACAGAGCTCTGCCCAGGTCCTAACAAGCCATGGGTCAAGCACCTCCAAGACTCTCCCAGTTTTGCCAAAGTCTGGGTCCCTCTTGCCCACACCCGCCTTCTTCATCTGGTCAAATCCACATCCCTCAGGAATTACTCCAGGAAGCCCTCCTGGATTACCCCCAACTCCAGCAGGCTGGGTCCCCTGGACTCCTCAGTGCAGAAGCGTCCTGGTCCTTGACCACCTCACTTAGGTGGGACACTGGGTCCCTACTTAGACGCTGAGGATTCACAACACAGCACTTACTGTGTCCATAGGTCTGAACACTGACCCAGTCCCCCACAACTCTAGGAAGGAGGTGCATTCTCACCCTATGGCACGGAGGACACCAGGGCAAAGTCACCTGCCCAAGGGGACACAGCTAGTTCAGAGCTGAGACTCAATCCCATGCAGTCCCTCCAGAATCCAACATTCTTGACCACTGTCTACCTGTCCTGCTCTAACACCTCACACGGTACCTGGTGTCCCCAATGTTTATTGAGCTGCTGCCAGGCTCAGGGCCAAGCCCTTGGCCCAGTTTCTTCAGGATGAGCCAGCCCACTTTATAGACTGGGAGATGAGTCTTGAAGGGATGAAGTAGCCCATCCAGGTCACACTGTGTGACTGGCAGAACGCACATCTGTCTGATGTTGCCTCGGCTGGCCACTGAAGGTCTGACTGCCGTGTTCTCTGCCACTGTACAGGCGCCAGCGGCATGGGCAGCTACCACGGCAAGTTCTCCTTCGACACCTTCTCCCACCACCGCGCCTGCCTGCTGCGCCGTCCTGGGATGGAGAAGATTTACTCCATCCGCTACCCACCCTACTCACCGCGCAACCTGAGGGTGCTGCTGGCGGCCATGGAGACCCGCAGCTGCACGCTGCTGTGAGCCTGCCTCAGGCACCGGGCGCCAAGGGTCCCTTTCGGCTCATGTCCGAGTCCTACACTGTCACCTGTGGCTGGTGGAGATGCGCCCTAGGGTCCAGGACACAAGGAGGAAAGACTTGCCAAGGCCACAGCCCGGCCCAGTGCTTTCTCTTCTTCCTCCTGGGGTGTCCCTCTTCTGGCCCTCAGCTGCCCCCTAACTAGGATGGGCTAAGGTGAGGGAGTGTGCGAAACCTCCACGAGCCACCTGTGTCCTGGGCAGACGTGGCACCTCTGAGCCACCCCCTTCCTGTAGAAAGGGAAGCAGAAGGGGTGCTGACAAGATGGTCCAGGCCATATTGTGGACCTGCTGTGACCCAGGCTGTCCCTGTCCTGAGCTGCTCCCCATCTCTACAGTTGAGATGACTAACACCTGTGTCTCTGAGATGGTTGTGAGATTAAATTTAGGAGCTTAATAAACACGAGTCACTGACCCTGAGCTCCAGACATCCTGTCTCCTCATTTGAGTGGGGCGAGGCTGCTTCCCTCCTCTCTCTCCCCACCTCTCCCTGCAGATCAGGCTGAGACGTCTGCAGCAGGGTCTCCTTTCCCCTCAGCTCAGGTTTCCTGGGAGCTCTGAACACTCTCCTGTCCCCTAGGTGGCCAGCCCTGGTCCTGGGTGCTTTATCCGCACCATGTGCCACAGCGAACTCATCCTATTCCCTGCCCTGCTCATTCTCTGGGGCGCTGACACCACGGAATGGTCCCCCACACACTCAGCCACAAAGCCCCACTCACCAGCCCCCTGCTCAAGGCCGCCTTTCATCTCCCTAGTGTCACCTGTCAGTAATCCTGATGATTCCACGGCACCACATGGCTCCCCTGATCCACACACTCACCCCTGCGTTCAGGACCATCCATAACTCCCCCCGCCCCCCACCCCCGGCTCAGTACTCATCTTCCCACAGCTCCCTGACTGTGCCAGCAGCCCTTGGCCTGAAACCCTGCAGAGGTCCCTGCGGCCCACTTATCAGGACCCATAACAGTCCTTGGGAAGCTCTGTCACAGCCCTGTACCCGCACACTTGGCGTGTCCTTGTCCTCTTCTAACGCATGTGACCTGTCCTTTTCAGGAGGACCTCTGTACGCAGAGAATCTCTGCCATTCTTGTCCTGCTCAACTCCTACCCGCGTTCTGGCTTTGACATCACCTCCTCCAAAGCCTTCCCTGACCACCTCCCACTCCAGCCCCGCCCCCCGCCCCGCCACACACGCAGGAGGCCTGAGGGAACTTCCGTGTCCGCAGCCTCCGGTGTCCCTCCGCCACACAACTCACTGAGAGGATAACAGATTTGGTGGCTGATGAGGGCCGGGGCTCCCGAGTTATAAAGATCCAGGTGCGACTCAGGTAGCAGCACTTCGCAGCTCTAAGCCTTAGGCAAAGTTAACTAAACAAGGCCGTGTCTCAGTTTCCCCACCGGTAAAGCGAGAACAATCGTCCCTCCGCCCAAGGCTGCTGTAAGGATTAAATAAAGCCGCCTGCGTGAAGGGTTAGCGTGAAGTAGGCACGGCTCCGGCACAGCATAACTGCCTGGCGAGCCTCAACACTGCGCGGAGGCCGACCCGGAACCACTTCCTAAACCACGCCCCGGGCGTCCCGCCTCCAGTGTCTCGGAGCCCTCGTTTATAGGCCTCTCCAGCGTGGTGGCGCTCTACACAACTTCAAGAGCCTGCTCTTCCCTAACCAATCGGAGGAAAGATGTTTCTGCATCCCCACTCTTTGGTTGTGCCACTAGCCAATCAGTTTGCATCATGAAAAGTCCACGCGGGCAAAGCAAAGCCAGCCGGTCCAATGGCAGCGTCGCATGCGGTAGGCTCCGCCTCTCGGCGGACCGGCCTTTGCGCACGGCGAAGAAGCTGCAACCGTTCAAGGTGGGTGTCTCGGGATCCGTTTGTGAGGCCGGGCCTGGCCAGCGCGGCTTCGGGAGCGAGTGTGGTGTCCCTGTTGGTCCTGCTGGCCCTGCGCCCGCGCCTCATCTCTGCCCGCTTAGGACCCGTGCTCCCTGTGTCCTTGAGCGTGCCGCAGACGGACAGGGACGCTGGCCTCCTCAAGGCGCCTGCGCTGCCTGAGTCCTTGAGGTCAGAGGTCACGGGGAAGGTCGTGGAAGGAGCTCCTTTGGGCTCCTGGTACTGAAGTCAGTGGTCAAGAGAAATAGACCCTTTAGAAGTCACAGGTCACGGGAGGGGCACTCTTGAGCTCCGGGTAAATGTCCGGCGCCGTGCTGACCCCCTGGAATGTAGGAACTCCGTTCTCATGACCCCCTGTTCCTTATGTGAGAAAACAGGCCAGGTGACCTCATCAGCCCAAGGTAAATAAGCAGCCTGGGAGACAGTTCCAGAAGGGCCTTGATGCTGGGGAGAGGAATTTGATCTTGAGGGTTATTTAAGCTCTAGATGGTTTCCAGCACGGGAGGTCCGGGTTCAAGTCCTGGTCCCAGCCTCCTAATGTGTAACTTTGGACAAGTCCCTTAATACAGCCAAGCTGCAGCTTCTCACCTGTGCCTCTGTCACGGGTTCTCGTTAGGACAACACGACAGTGCGTGTGGCCCCTAGCACAGTGCCTGGTGCAGTGAGCTCACAGTCAGTACTGGTGGCCGCTGGCAGTATGGTTTGGGTCCGATTCAGGAGGATGAACAGGAAGGAGAGATGGGAGGCAGGAGCATTGGTGGGGGAGGGAGGGGCATAGATTTTAAAGATTTCTTTAAGGGGAGATAGATAGAACTCCGGGTCTACCTCAAGCTGAATCGAGTCAGGTTGAAGGGCTGGGAGGTGCCACTCCTGGGGACAGGAAGGCCATTCGTGCCTCTGACAGGAATGGGGTTAAATAGGGGACAAGATGACACAGTGGCCCTGAAGTTAAGGGTCAGGGCTCCTACAGAGCCAGAGTTCCTAGGGGGCCAGGTCTGGGACCCACCACACCTCCCTCCCTTTTCATGCCCACAGATGCGCTGCCTGGCCACACCGGCGCTGCTTCGGGCTTTGGCCCAGGTGGTACGTGCAGGTAGGACCAAGGGATCCTTCCCTGGGTGTGGGGACCCAGTGTCCTGGCCTGAGGTCGCAGCTGCACAGCATAACCTCTTTCCTTGCAGGGCATCCCAGTGCCCGGAGCCTCCACAGCAGCGCGGTGGCGGCTACCTACAGTGAGTCCCTGGGTGCCCGGAGCCTCAGGCTTTCCTGGTCACAGTCCTGCCAGCAGCAGGGAGGAAGCCTCGTGTTGCCAGGGTCTTCCCCTCTCTGAGCCTCAGTTTCCACCCTGTAAAATGAGGATGACATCAAGATTGAATTGATTCATAGAGGGGAACAGTCTGCCGTTGCAGGGGTGGGGGCCTCCCCTGTGGCTACACACTGCACTCGAAAAGCTCCCCTGTGTGGGGCGGGGAGCTCTGGGTGCCCGCGCCCTTCACCAGGGCCCCACACCCAAGCCTCTTTCCATACCCTTCTACCCCTGGGCTCAGACGGCCACACAGGCACGGGGAGAAGTGAGCGAGGACTGCCCGGGGCCAGGGGCCCCGTTTGGGAAGGTCAGGTGAATGAACAACCCCCTGGGTTAGGCGCCCAGCCATTGCACCTGCCAAAAGAGTGGGGCCTCATCTCCCTGAGCTGCGTTCCTGGGGGGGTGGGGGTGAGACTGTGAGACCCCCTCTACCGCAGCTTTCCTGCCTGCCTCCCCTGCAGAGTACGTGAACTTGCAAGAGCCCTCGATGGACCTGAAGTCAGTGACTGACCGGGCAGCTCAAACCCTGCTGTGGACTGAGCTCATCCGAGGTGGGCCTTTTAGGGAGGGCTAGATGGACTGAGGGGGGCACCGATGGTCGAGGGTGAGGGGCCCCACCCACCATGCCCACACTGCCCACAGGACTGGGCATGACCCTGAGCTACCTGTTCCGGGAGCCAGCCACCATAAACTACCCATTTGAGAAGGGCCCACTGAGCCCACGCTTCCGTGGGGAACACGCGCTGCGCCGTTACCCATCCGGGGAGGAGCGCTGCATCGCCTGCAAGCTTTGTGAGGCTGTCTGCCCTGCCCAGGTGAGCCCCTGACCCTGACTGACCACCACCTGGCCCCTGCCACTGGGAGAGGGAGGCTGGGCAGCTTTGGGCCCACACTCTGGCCCCCCGCTGGGTGTGTGTCTCCAGGAAACTCCCGTTCCCTCTCTGAGCCACTTCACCCTGTGTGGGAACCAGCAGGCCCGTCTCTGGGACCAGCTCACAGTCAGCGAGTCAGCAGGGTCAGCTGCTAATCCTGAGCAGACCACGTGACAGCAGTGGGTCCTGCCCCGGGGGTGTGCTCAGGGATGTGTCGCACCCGGGGGTCTCCCTTTCTCACCACATGCAGTAGCAGTTTCAGGAGCTCTGCCTGTGTGCCTGTCGGAGGGCCAGACCCAAGGACATGCACCGCAGCCGAGGCCGTCACTGTCCCCAGGCACTGCTCCCTTGAACCGCTGAGTTTGCTTTTATTGGAGGCTCCCTCACAGACTGCCTGAGGTCAGGGCCGGTCAGTGTGGTAGACACAGAAAGACACAGCTGTGGTGGGCAGACCCGGGCGTGCCTGGCAGGGGCCCCAGCAGGCACAGTGCCTCCCCCTCCGCCCATGGCTGCTGCAAGGCCATGGCTTCGTGACTTAGGATGGCGCCTTTCTGAGTCCTAATGGCTCAGGCTCCCGGGGCCTTGTTGTCTCCGGCCAGCCTCCGACCTGGAGCGTAGAGGACAGCCCCCGGCAGGGATAACAGTGACGGTGCCCAGGTGACGAGGGCCATCCAGGGACCAGGCTCTGTGACACGCTCATTTCCTACAACTCTGGGAAGTAGAGATTATCACCCCCATTTTTATAGATGAGGAAACTGAGGCACGAAGAGATGAGGCTCCCCCCTAAAGCCCTCCTGTGAGTGGTAGGTGTGGGAGGTCCTTTGCCACAGTGCCTTTGAAGGTCCTCCCGCTGTGGGAGGCCGCAGGCCACGTGGTTCCCCAGTCGGCACAAGGCTGCACCCGGAAACTTGGAGTTGAGGACCGGCCTTCGAGTCTCACATGCTGTGTGGCTTTAGGAAGCCCCTCGGCCTTCTGAGCCCGTTTTCTCTTCCATCACATGGGGAAAAGGAGACCTAAGTAGGAGGGTTGTTCAGTGTGCGAGCAGAGAGGTAACTGAACACCTCCTCCAGGCCAGGCCCCCTTGGGGCTCCAGGTGCTGCTGCAGAAGAAGCAGGCGGCAGCCCTTGGGACTTGTGTTCTCAAGATGACAAGTGGGCGAGGAACATGTCACCTAGGGAAAAGGCTAAGAGGAAGCTGGCAAGATAGATGTGACTGGCGGCCTGTTGGGGGAAGAGGCGGGAGGGCGGAGCCGGGCTGAAAGTTGTGACAGAGTGTCTGCTCTGTGTCCCACCGGGGATGAGCCCCCAGAGAGTTTGGGCATGCACAGACTTGGGGTGAGGGTGAGCCATGAGGGCTGACCCGGCACCCCGCGCCACTCACCAGGCCATCACCATCGAGGCTGAGCCGCGGGCTGACGGCAGCCGCCGGACCACCCGCTATGACATCGACATGACCAAGTGCATCTACTGTGGCTTCTGCCAGGAGGCCTGCCCCGTGGATGCCATTGTCGAGGTGAGCGTGCCTTGGGCTCGGGGAGGCTAGGGCAGAGGCTCCTGGGAGGGGCCCGACATGGCCACACCTGCGTCCCCCACCTGCAGGGCCCCAACTTTGAGTTCTCCACGGAGACGCACGAGGAGCTGCTGTACAACAAGGAGAAGCTGCTGAACAATGGGGACAAGTGGGAGGCCGAGATCGCTGCCAACATCCAAGCTGACTACCTGTACCGGTGACACCCAGCCAGCCCGCAGCCCTGCAGCCCAATAAAGCAGTTCTGACCTCATTGTCTGTCATGATTCTGCTGTCCGAGCCGGATGGCCACAGCCAGACTGTGGCCTGTGCGTTCCTCCAGGTCTCTCAGTGGGCCCAGAGCTGGCTCAGCCTTCCTGTGGGACTCAGGAGGGCCGGGCTGCAACCCATAGCAGCCCTGTGGGCCACACATCTTTCGAGACCTTTCCCCCGGGGCTCAGCAGGCTGCCCACCAGCTCCCATCTGGTGTTCTCCTAATCCTGGGTGTCCGCAGGCTGGGTACTGGGCCTACCCTCTCCTGAGAGCTCCCTACAACTGAGACCCTAGGGACATGGAGCCTCCCAAGGCCTCAGACAGAAGAACCTCAATGGCAGAAACTCGGTGGCCAGGTCATCCTCGTTGACAAGTGGGGGAACCCCGCTCAGGGGATGACAGTCATGAGATGGTGACACAGTCCCTGCTGCCCCTGAGCTGGCCTGGCCTGGCCTCGCACCACATCCCCTTTTCCCCCCAAGTTCCCCAGACCAGGCTGCTGGCTTGGCTTTTCAAGACTTCCTGCTTTGTGATTGTGGCCACATAGTGTGGCTCCTTCTGGGGTCCCACGCAAGCCCAGTGCAGAGCAGTAACCCAAACCAACCCCGGGGAGGCCAAGCCAAGCACTGGAAGGGTTCGTGTGTGCCCAGCAGCAGGGCAACTGGCTCAGAGAGGTCAAGTGACTTGCCCTGGATTGCCGAGCCTACTGCCCTTGAAGACACTAACTGGTCTGAGAGCGCTCAGTCCCTGTTCTCCAACATTCCTAGACATACTTTCTACAAAACACTCTGGGGACCAGTAAGTGTGGGAAACTCCAGGTGCCCTCTGCTCAGGGACAGGCGCTGCACGTTGGCCGGCACAGTCGAGGCTTTGGTGAGGCCTGCCGCAGAGACCCAGCCTTTCCCCAGCTCATTCCCAGGCAGCCCCCTCTCCCAGGTTACTGCTGACACCTGGGCCAGGCTGGACCCCACCACTGGCCAAGGTTTTGGGGGCATCCACATCCCAGGGCACAGAAGGGAAACCTGGAGCCCAGGCAGTGTCCGCCAGCCCTGGGGTGGGGGCACTGCAAAACCAGGAAGTGGCAAGAGGCAGGCTCAGAAATCCCAAATTGCTTCTCACCACTTTTCCCAGACAGCCAACCTCAGACAATTGGCATGGAGCCCGGATGAGTAGGCGCAAAAAGAATTAAATGGGTCAGACTATCCAGCCCCTGAAGTGACTCTCTCTGACTGAGAGTTGTCTTCAGCATTGGGACTGTGGTTCTGCTTCCCCTGCACTGAGCAGGATTGAGCTGCGACCCCTCTTTCCCACACTGGTGCTCCTCTGGTTGTGTTGAAGGTCCCCTCAGGAAACAGCCCTGTGTCATTCCAGAATATGTCCTCCGCTTTTCCTGGATGCTGACCTTGGCTGTGACTCAGTTTCCAGTCCCTATTCTGCTCACCTCCCCCACCCCTCAGAGGCCATGGCAGTGTGGGGTTCAAGGAGCACCAGAGCTAAGAGGACCCGGTCCCTCCAGTCCCCAGTGGGTGCGGTCCTGGCTTGTCTAAAGTGCAGGCAGCTGGACGGCTGTGAGCCCCAGTTCGGGGGTGCTGGGACACCATGCACCCCCTGGAGCTAAATCAGGGCAAGGACACCGGGAGTGACAGCTAAGCGCATAGCATTGCCCAGCAGCTGCTGGGTGGAGGGTCGGAGAGAACACGACCATGGCCTGCCCCTCCGTGTCTTGCTGCCATCCAGGAAAGAGGCAGGAGAGGGGCAGCCACTCACCCGAGGGTGCAGAGCACGGGGCCTGCCAGGCCCCTGTTCTGGGTGGTCAGAGGAAGGAAGGTGTAAGGCCCGGCTGTAATGCGGCCTCACGTAAGAAGGAAGAAGTCCGGAAGGTGGGGAGCGTGCTGGGATTGGACCCTACGCAGACTCTGGACTCCAGGTCTGTAAGTGTGGGGGTCCCATCAGCCATAGACCCACCGAGCCCTCCAGGTAGTGGGGGTTCCATTCTCTAGCCCCCAAGCCAGACTTGGGCTTGGTGCTTCCCCCAGCCTGGCCGCGAAGACGTGCCCAGTTGGCGCGGGTCAGTGCCTCTGCTCTTGTCTCGGGGCCCCCACACTCCAAGCCCCGAATGCTCTTCCAACCTCAGGCTGGAGGCAAAGCCAGCTCCGTCAAAGCCCAGGCGCTCTGGGCCGGGGCAGTGGGCGTGGCTTCTCTGGCCCCGCCCCTCCCAGTTCCTCCGGCAGGGAAGAGGGAGTTGTGTGGGCGCGCTGAGGCGGGGATCTCACAGCCCGGAGCAGAGCGTGGAGCCAAGCGCCGTGTGCGGCTGACCTGGGGGTGAGTGCCCGCCTTGCTAAGGCCCCAGGGGCTACTGGGAGGAGGCAGAGGAGTATCGATGTTAACAGCTGCTAACAACTGCTGAGCCCAACTCTGCCAGGCCTGGGGCACTCGGAGCTTTTCTCTGCCTCATTTCCCGCGGAGGGAGCTACCCATTCTACAGATGAAGAAGCTGAGACCCAACCAGTGCGAAGGAGAAGGGCTGGAGGCAGTTCTAGCAAGCGGGGTCATCCCGACTCCGGAGCCCAGCATTCTGGAGCGGAGTGGGGCTACCTCCTCCAGCGCAGCCCATCACCGTGTGTCAGCGGCTCAGAGGACCAGCAGGAGAGGAGGGGCGCAGAGTGAGGAGTGGGCTGGACCCCGAGGGCTACAGGACAGAGGCACCTTCATTTGTTCCTTAAGCAGGACTGGGGTGGCCCCTGGTTTCAGGCAGGGATGAGGGACCGTGACAGGTATAGGCTGTGGGCCAGGGGAGGGGTCTGGCTAGGCCCCTGCATACCTGTGCCCACCATAGCTTGTCTCACCCAAGGAAGTCCAGGCCCGAGGACCCTGTGAGTCAGGGCTACCAGGCTCTATTCACCATAGCTGCTGCCTAGGGCTGCTGCACCCCAGGGGTCCCCAGACTGGGCTTCCTACAGCCGCTGTTTTGGCCAGCCCAACTCTTTGGGGTGCCCAGGGCAGAGAACAGCCCTCCCCTGAGCACATGTTTGGCTCTGGGACTTCCAAACGTTCAGCCCAGGCCTGGGTCCTGCCTGACTTGGCCACCTTCTGACCACCTGATCTTGGACTTCACCCCTCCAAGTCTCACTGGGCCACCCATTGAGCAGCTGCAGCGCCCTGTCCCCGCAACAGCACTGCCAGGTTTAAATGAGGTGGCATGGGGCAGGGATTACCTGGGGGCCCTGGTTACTTTTGTCCTCATCCATCCAGGTCCCTTTTACCCAAAGAGGA
This sequence comes from Desmodus rotundus, assembly GCF_022682495.2. Lineage (NCBI taxonomy): Eukaryota > Metazoa > Chordata > Mammalia > Chiroptera > Phyllostomidae > Desmodus > Desmodus rotundus. The sequence continues at coordinate 3,856,271 of NC_071391.1, read as the reverse complement.
AGTGGAGGCTCAGAGAAGGCAAGAGATTGCCCCAAGGTCACACAGCCAGTCCCATCCTGGATGGAGTGGAATGCAACCCCTCCTACACACCCTTCTCAGTCCAGGCTTCTACAGCCTCAGGCTGCCTCCAGGGCATCCCCTCCTGTCCCCAGGTGGGGACAGGGCTGCATTCCCTATTTAGACTTAAGTAAACTAGGCCTGGGTGGGCGGGGGGGGGGGGGGGGGGGGGGCGGAGGAAGTGACTAGCTCGCCAAGCCCCGACCCAGGCCTCAGGCCAGGCACTCTGACGCCAGATCTTCACCCTGGGTTGGGTGGGGAGGGCCCTAACTCTTGCCTGCCTCCTCCTCCTTCCCCCAATTCAAGCTAAGGGAACTGAGTCTCATGGAGGGAGAATGGCTGGCCCTGGCTTGTGGGCGGGGCATGCATGGGGCCCGCTGGAGGCCACTGTGCCCCCCACCCCCACTGGCGTTTGAGCAAGGCCCTGCCAGGCCCTTCCGGCCCATTTCAAAGTGTCTACAGTTTCACTTTCAGTGGTTTCGACACCTGGAAGGCTTCTCCAGCCCGAGCCCACAGCAGCTGCCACCAGGCAGCCCAGGCCACAGGGGAAGGTCCCCCATTCGAGCTCCCTGTCTGCCTTCACCGAGCCCCTGGGAACCCAGGGGAGACACCCACCCCCTTGGCACACACAGACACCACAGGGAGGAGGGCTCCAGCTGCCTGCGGGGACAGGCCTGACCTCAGCCTGGGTGTCAGTTGTCACAGATACTCCCTGGGGTAGAAAGACATGGGCTAGTCACCAGCAAGGGCTGTGGCAGCCAGGAGGCCACTGTTGGAGGCAACCCTTGGCCTGGGGCCCTAAGGCTGAGTAGGATCAGGGTGAGGGCAGGTCACAGAGGAGGCACGGTGGGGGCAGAAGCCGGGTATGAGAAGAGCCAGTGTCATCAGGAGCCACCAGGGGTGGAAGAGCCAGCTGGGCAAGAGCTTGAGGTTGGGCTGTGGGTCAGGACGTGGGGTTAGCCAGGCCAGGCTCCTTAGTGTGACCTCAGCCCCCATCAAGCCTTCCTGGGCCTCAGTTTCCCCATCTATCAGATGGGGGTGGTAGCCAGACCTTCTAGGATTATGTGATCTGAGATGTACGGAATTCCTACCTATGGCCTGTGCCCGACTGAGTCCACACCTCCTAGCCGCCCTGCAGGACCATGGGCTCCATGTTTCGGAGTGAGGAGGTGTCTCTGGTCCAGCTCTTCCTGCCCACGGCGGCTGCCTACACCTGTGTGAGCCAGCTGGGCGAGCTGGGCCTCGTGGAGTTCAGAGATGTGAGTGGGGCTGGGAAGGCATGGGAGGGCACCTCATCCTTGGGCATCCCAGCTGGTGGACCCTCTCCCCCAGTAGCTGCCCCCAGCCCTTCCTGACTCCCTCAGCCTCTGCTGACTCTGCCCTTAAGAAGGCAGCTTTCTTCCCCTGAAGCCACCCCGTCCCAGCCTGGGTTCAGCCAGGCCTTCTGGGCCCTGCCCTGCTCTCCTTGGGGTCTGGTCTGTCTCCAGCTGGGCGCCTGGAGGTTCACGGCATACATAGCACCTTTTAGGGGGAAGCAACTACAGCCTGAGGAGTCAGGCCTGGGCCTGGGGGTGGGGACCTCCCTGGCCCTCACCCCAGGAAACGAACCCCTCCACACAACCACCACAGCTCAACGCCTCTGTGAGCGCCTTCCAGAGACGCTTTGTGGTCGATGTTCGGCGCTGTGAAGAGCTGGAAAAGACCTTCAGTGAGTTGGCCCCAGACCCACATCCCAGGCAGGCTTCCTGGAGGAGGAGCTTGGTCTGAAGAGGAGAGTCAGGGTCGCCCAGGTGGAAGGCAGAGAAGGGAGGTCCAGTCTGGGTCCTGCAGAGCCAGGACAGGGAAGCTGGGGCCTGTGGAAACGATCCCTCCATTCTCTTTTTATTTTATCCTTACCTGAGGACATGAGTATTGATTTGAGAGAGAGGGGAAGGAAGAGAGAAAAAGAGAGAAACATCAATGTGAGAGAGAAACATTGATCCATTGCCTTCTGTATGTGCCCTAACGGGGGACCAAACCCCAACCCAGGCATGTGCCCTGACTGGGAATTGAACCTGCAACCTTTCAGTTTGTGGGACAACACCCAACTGACCGAGCCCCACAGGTTAGGGTGATCCCTCCATGCTTGGGTGAGCTGAGCTGAGGGCCTAGGCCAGGGCTGGCTTGGAAGAGGCCTTGAATCCTGCGTGAGGGCCCAGGGATTTGTCCTGTGGAGCCACTGTGGTTTCTAAGCATGAACAGTGTTCTTCTCTGCTGATGGGCTGGGGTGGGCAGAGGCCAGGATCTAGGGCTGGGTGCCCCAGGGAGCAGTCCCCTCTTTGACCCGGGCAAGAGCTCGGGCAGCCCCTCGGGGAGGAGCCTGTGGGTGGGCAGATGGAGCATGTTGAGTAATGGTTTGATAGCTTGACTGATAGCCTGTAAGTAACAGGCATGTACTGTGTGGGCCTCCACGCAAGCTCTCATCTCAGGCCCCGCAACACCAGTCCACCGTGGGGCCCAGGCTCTGGGCTGGACAGGGGCCAAGGGCCTGGAGAGGGAGTGCAGCCTGATGAGCTCCGAGGGAGGGGCTCAGACCTGTGGGGATGGAGGTCTGGCCTGGGGTTTCCTGGGGGTCTCGGACTCAGTGAATCTGTTAGGGGGTGGCCAGTGGAGTTTGGGGTAGCACTTGGGATCCCCTAGCACTAGCCAGACCTTGGCTAACAGTGGCCATTAGCTGGTGGGGGGCCCTGAGTGGTCTCTCCTGACACCCATCTCTCTGCACCCAGCCTTCCTGCAGGAGGAGGTTCGGCGGGCTGGGCTGGTGCTGCCCCCACCTGAGGGTGGGCTGCCGGCGCCCCCACCCCGAGACCTGCTGCGCATCCAGGAGGAGACCGACCGCCTGGCACAGGAGCTCCGGGAAGTGCGGAAGAACGAGCAGGCACTGCGGACCCAGCTGCACGAACTACAGCTCCACGTGGCTGTGCTGGGCCAGGGCCAGGGCCCCCAGGTCAGCTCCAGCTCAGGCTGGCGCAGGGGAAAGGGTGGGGTGCCAGGCCCCATTTGGGCCAGGGCTCACAGTGCCTCCCCACTCCCAGTTCGCAGCCACCCACACAGATGGTCCTTCGGAAAGGACCCCCCTGCTCCAGTCACCTGGGGGGCCACACCAGGATCTGAGGGTCAAGTGAGTGAGGGGCAGCTTCACACTCTTTCCCCTCTTCCCTGTCAACCACAGAGGCCCCAAGTGCTGGGCCCAGCTGGGCCTGGCGCAGACTCCTTGTCCAGCGCTCTCCCTTGCCCTGCCTCCTCCCGCCTCCTCCCTCAGGCCCAGAGTTTTCCTTGCTTATGGGGGTTTCTCCTGTCCTGGCCCAGCAGGTGGGCCCCTGCCTGGTGGGCTCTTGCCTTCTCCCTGGGGCTAGGGCCAGGGTGCCCAGTTGACCATCTGGGCAGGGCCTGGCCTCGGGTGGCCTGGCTGGGGCAGTGCAGGGGGCGGTAGGCGCAGCCCCACCCAGCCCTGCCTGGCCGGCAGCTTCGTGGCAGGTGCTGTGGAGCCCCACAAGGCCGCCGCCCTGGAGCGCCTCCTCTGGAGGGCTTGCCGTGGCTTCCTCATCGCCAGCTTCAGGGAGACAGAGCAGCAGCTGGAGGACCCAGTGACGGTGAGCAGACTGGGGGGGTGGGCACCGAGGCTGGGGGTGTGTGCTGGGTGGGGCCAGAACTTCCAGGTAAACTGGGTCCTGCTTGGCAGGGCGAGCCTGCAACATGGATGACCTTCCTCATCTCCTACTGGGGCGAGCAGATCGGGCAGAAGATCCGCAAGATCACTGACTGGTGAGCCCCCGAGGGTCTGGTCATCTGCACCCTTTTGCCCAGGCCCCTGCCATCCCCTCCAGGGAGCCCACCCTGTCCCCCTGCACTGCCCTATGAACTTCAGCCTCCAGCCTCTGCATAGCCCAGCATCCTCTGGGCCCCACCTCACGCCACCTGTCCCCCCACCGCCAGCTTCCACTGCCATGTCTTCCCGTTCGAGGAGCAGGAGGAGGCCCGCCGAGGAGCCCTGCAGCAGCTCCGGCAGCAGAGCCACGACCTGGGGGAGGTGGGCATCCGTGGCCTGGCCGGACCCTGGGCCTGCTGCCCACTGCCCCCCTTCTCCTTGACCCCCAGCCTGCCTGCCCTGATCCTCCTGACTGCTTGCTCTGCTTCAGGTCCTGGGGGAGACAGAGCGCTTCCTGAGCCAGGTACTGGGCCGGGTGCAGCAGCTGCTGCCGCCCTGGCAGGTGCAGATTCGCAAGATGAAGGCCGTGTACCTGGCCCTCAATCAGTGCAGCGTGAGCGCCACACACAAGTGCCTCATCGCTGAGGCCTGGTGCGCCTCACGTGGCCTGCCCACCCTGCAGCAGGCGCTACTTGAGAGCTCGGTGAGCCTCTCCCACCCTCCCCTGCCCCCGGAGGCAGCCTGCATCCTCCTCGCTGTACGCTGCTGCCCGTTCCCAGCACCTTTGCCAGGGCTCCCCTCCCCCAGGGAGTTTGCCCTGATGGCCCTGGCCCAGCAAGCCCATCTCCTGACTTCCCAGAGTCCCCGGGGTGGGCCGTCACACTCTGGCAGCTGCAGTTAAGTCAGAAACCATGTTCAAATCCAGACTCTGCAGGCACTGGCCCTGCGAATGCGCCAATTAGAAGGAGCCTCAGGCTTCTCATCTCTGAAGTGGGTGTGATGCCCCTGCCTTTAGGGGTCGCTGTGATGTGAACACACCACAGGCTGCCCCTGCCTAGTGGGTGCTCACAGGTGGCAATGGGGCTTCCTCTCCTGGGCTACCTGAATGAGCAGTAGTGGACTTCTATTTCCCAAGCAACACTAGTCCAGCTGGCTCTCTGTAGATCTCCTGAATAGGGGCAGGTGGGGCTGGTCGGCCTACTTCACAGAGTAGGGGGCTGCCCCCGGCCCCCAGTGCTGGCCCAGCCAGCCCCCTCGATATTCCATGTCTCCATCTGGGCCTTGCTGGGGGGTCTGAGAGTCCCAGAAGGCCCTGCCGCCAGTCTCATCTGTCTGTCTGTCTGTCTGCCTGCCTGCCGGGCGCCCCAGAGGGAGGCAGGTGTGAGCGCCGTGGTTCACCGCATCCCCTGCCGGGACATGCCCCCCACGCTCATCCGCACCAACCGCTTCACGACCAGCTTCCAGGGCATCGTGGATGCCTATGGCGTGGGCCGCTACCAGGAGGTCAACCCCGGTGAGAGCTCAGTGCCCCCAGCTTTGCTTTGGTGGAAGCCTGGGAGGGCGGCGTCTACACTGGGCCTGTTCCGCCCTCTGGAAATGAGGGGTGCATTCCCCGTCATGCTTTCCCACACTCGGGGCGCAGTGTTTACCCCAGCCACCCTCTGCCCTCATGAAGCTTACAAGGGAGCCAGCAGGAGTTGAGTGAGGAGAGGTGGCTCTGCAGGAGAATGGCCAGGTTCGAGGTTCGACTTGCTCGCCTCAGCAAGCATCTTAACTTCTCTGAGCCTCAGTGGCCTCACCTGTAAAATGGGAATCAGGCTTGGAGCAGTGTTGGGAAGGTGAACGGTCTTCAGGTGTGGCAAACAGCGGGCTGCGGACCAAAGGGAGCTGCTGGTGTGTTCCGTTTGGCCACACTGTGTTTTGGAAGAAGTGTGCTCTCCCAGGGCCCAGGTTCGGGCCTCCATGGCATCTTGTACAGAGAGGTGCGTTGGGCGGTGGGGTCCCAGCTGACTGCAGGTTCCTCTTCCACAGCGCCCTACACCATCATCACCTTCCCCTTCCTCTTCGCTGTCATGTTTGGGGACGTGGGCCATGGGCTGCTCATGTTCCTCTTTGCCCTGGCCATGGTGTTGGCTGAAGATCGGCCATCCGTGAAATCGGCAAAGAATGAGGTGAGGGCGCGCCGGGGCCTGGTGGGTGATGGGCGGCGTGGCCTGGGCGCCTGCTCACAGCCTCCACCCTCAGATCTGGCAGACCTTCTTCAGTGGCCGCTACCTGCTGCTGCTCATGGGCCTGTTCTCCGTCTACACCGGCTTCATCTACAACGAGTGCTTCAGCCGCGCCACCGTCATCTTCCCCTCGGGCTGGAGCGTGGCCACCATGGCCAACCAGTCCGGCTGGAGGTGAGGGCCGCCTGCCCCCCTGCCTCCGGGTCCTGCCACCCCAGTCCCCACTGCCCTGACTGCCCTGCCCACTGTTGCCACAGTGACACATTCCTGGCTGAGCACCCGCTCCTCGCCCTGGACCCCAACGTTACCGGTGTCTTCCTGGGACCTTACCCCTTCGGCATTGACCCCGTGAGTCCTGGTCACTGGCCCTGGGTGCTGCAGGCGAGCGGGAGGGAGGCCAGTGCTGGTTCCGCTGCAGGAGGCTCGGCCCCTCCCTGCAGCACCACATGGAGCAGAGAGGCATGTCACTGTGATGGCAGCACTCGGTCACTGCGGTGCCCCCTGTGCCAGGCGCTGTTCTGAGACCTTTATGTGCAGTGCCCTTTTATTTCACTCACGTGACAACTCCCCAAGGCGTCCCTTAGCTTTGTTCCCTTTTGACAGGGGGTTCCATGCCCAAGGGGACCCAGTCAGGAAGAGCTGGGGTTGGGCCTGAGTTTGTCTGGCCCGTCTGTGCTTAATCAGCACCCTGTGCGGCCTCTTGTGGGGGAGGGGGAGTGCAGATGACAGATGGTGCTGAGGCCCAAAGGGGACAAACAGGCTGATGAGGGCAAGGAGGCCCCTGCATGACACCCGCCCCTCCTGCCGCCCCAGATCTGGAGCCTGGCTGTCAACCACCTGAGCTTCCTCAACTCCTTCAAGATGAAGATGTCCGTCATCCTGGGGGTCACCCACATGGCCTTTGGGGTGGTCCTAGGAGTCTTCAACCACGTGTGAGGGCCCAGACTCTGGTAGGGGCAGGGGTCGTGGGGCTGGTGTGTTCCCCTGACCTGGCCCTTCTGCCCCAGGCACTTTGGCCAGTGGTACCGGCTGCTGCTGGAGACCCTGCCCGAGCTGGTCTTCCTCCTGGGCCTGTTCGGCTACCTGGTCTTCCTGGTCTGCTACAAGTGGCTGCGTGTCTCTGCCACCAGCGCCACCTCCGCCCCCAGCATCCTCATCCACTTCATCAACATGTTTCTCTTCTCCCGCAGCCCCACCAACCGGCTGCTCTTCCCTGGGCAGGTGGGCCGGGGCCAGTGGGAAGGGCACACGCTACAGGGGCCCCCTGGTCACCGGGCCACTCAGAGCTGCCGCATCCTCATCTGAGAGAGGGATGCAGGCCTGAGGCCGCGAGACACAAGGACTGGACAGCACGAGGCTCCTGGCTGGGTGGCACACAGTGGGCCCCGGAATCCTGTGGCCTCTTCTCTCTGAGAATCACTGTTGCATTAATGTGCGGGGCCCTGGGGGAGGAGCGGCCTGCAGGGGCTCCCTGACTCGAGCCCCTGTCCCTGCAGGAGGCGGTGCAGTCTGCACTGGTGGTCCTGGCCCTGGCCATGGTGCCTGTCCTGCTGCTTGGCACCCCCCTGTTCCTCCACTGGAGGCACCGGCGTCACTTGAAGAGGAAGCACGCTGGCCAACTGCAGGTAGAGGTGGCGCTGCTGCCAGCCCGAGATGCCTCTCACTTCCTCCAGGCTGCCTGAGTGGCTGTGCGCAGGCAGCGAGGGGCTGCACGGCCCATCTGCAGCGGGGCTGCTGATGCTGCCTGCTCCCCGTTCCTAGGACGAGGTCAAGACGGGGCTTCTGGACTCGACGGATGCGTCTGTGGCTGGCTGGGGCTCTGACGAGGAGAAGGCGGGGTGCTCAGGGGACCAAGAGGAGGCCGAGGTGGGTGTGGTGCCCCCCCCCCCCAGGAGGGGGTGGCGGCCGGCCTGGCTCACCCCTTACCGCTGCCCTCCCCTCCCCAGTTTGTTCTCTCCGAGGTGCTCATGCACCAGGCCATCCACACCATCGAGTTCTGCCTGGGCTGCATCTCCAACACGGCATCCTACCTGCGCCTCTGGGCCCTGAGCCTGGCCCATGCCCGTGAGTGACCTGCATGGTGGGTGGCCTGGCCACAGGTCCTGGCTCCATCTCACACACACGCAGCTGCTGGCTGGGCAGCCAGGGTGGGCCACTTCTCCGGGCCTCAGGGTCCTCGTCTGTGATGTGGGGACCTCAGAGGAGGTTTCGGGCTGCTGAGGGGACTGCGTGGGAGGCCCTGGCCCTGGGTCTCCACTGCGCCCCCTTCACCCACAGAACTGTCTGAGGTCCTGTGGGCTATGGTGATGCGTGTGGGCCTGGGCATGGGCCGAGAGATAGGTGTGGTGGCCGTGGTGCTGGTCCCCATCTTCGCCGCCTTTGCTGTGATGACTGTGGCCATCCTGCTGGTGATGGAAGGGCTCTCGGCCTTCCTGCACGCGCTGCGCCTGCACTGGTGAGTGGCCAGGTGGCTGGTGACTGGTGCCACGGGGGAAGGGGGCAGGGCCTACCCCTCACCAGCTCCCCCTCCTCACCCCAGGGTGGAGTTCCAGAACAAGTTCTACTCGGGCACTGGCTACAAGCTGAACCCCTTCACCTTCGCCGTGGAGGATGAGTAGTGCTCGCTGGTGGCCATGCCCATGCCCCAGGCCCAGCTTCCTGAGTGAGGCCAGAAAGGAATAAAGAGCAGGAAGACCCAGGACTGTGTCTGGGTCCTGTCTGGAAGGCAGGGGCGAGGGAGGCTGGTGCGGTGGAGCCAATGCCGGGCATGGCAGGGCCCTGGGCTGTGGGCGTGGGCAGCCTCGGTGGCAGGCGCTGGTCCAGGATCTGGGGCCTCGAATAGTCAAGGAGAGAGGACCCATGGGCACATGTGTGATAATCCCAGACTCTCAGGGGGCAGGACCGGGGAGGGGTGTTCCCAGCACATTCTAGCTCCGAGTGAGTGCCTTCCCTGGGCAGGGCCCAGGAAGGCAGCATGTCCCTGGCGGTGTACAAACTGGCTGCAGGAGGATGTTCCAGTTGCCCCGGGTGGGGAGGGTGGTGCCTGGCACGAACTGGCCATAGTCCCATCCCTCGTGCTGGCATTGGCCCCAGGCATGCGATGCTCTGGCACAGAGCAGCCTGGGACACCGCACAGGGTGCGCAGTGGCATCATCCATACACGGGCGGCCACCACCTGGCAGAGTGGGCAGAGGCTGGCCGCCGGGCAGCTGTGAGGGTCGGGAAGAAGGCTGAGCTGGACTCCAGGCCCATCCTCACCATTGCGGGAGGCTGTAGCCTCTGCTATCTCCTGGGTGTGCAGTCGGCTCCCCTGATGCTGTCTGCCCTCTGCCGGGGTTAGAGGTGGTGTCCTGGAGCTTTCTGGCCTGGGTGCCACCAGCCGCTGGGAGGCAGAGCCAATGCTGCTTAGAGGCCTGGCTTTCTCCAGAAGGACAACCCCAGAACAGAGTCCTCTCTCTGAGGCTAGATGCCCTGGGCACAGCGAGCCAGATGGCCCAGCCCCATCACTGTGGTTCTGAGTGGGCCAGCTGCTGGGAGGAGGTGCTCCAAGGCCCCCAGATGCCAGGCAATCCCACATGCCTGGCAGACCTGGCTCTGAGAAAGGATGTCGTCAGTGCCTGGTGAGGAACCGAGGAAGCTGGTGCATGCACCCGGGGTCTGCAGGGAACCTGGGCTCAACTCAGGCCCCAAGCCTCACACCTTCCCGGGGAGCCGAGCTGCAGGCGTTGCTGGGGGTGGTGACAGAGGGACCATAGCAGTGCGTGGTGTTTTGTGAGGAGGCAGGTGTGACTCCAGGGAGACGTTGGCTGGCCCTGCCTTGGCTGACACTTGGCTCGTGAACAGCCAGTGGGAGGAGCCTAGGTGCGGTGGGATGTATGCAACGGCTCTTGAGTGAGTACAGCAGGGGTCTGGGGCATAGAGGTCATCAGGAGACAGGGGGACAGGTAGGTCACCTGCAATGAAGACAAGGCTTGATCCCTGCTCAGTCTAACACAGGAGAGAACTGAGAGAACAAATGAGAATTTCGGGAAAAGCCGTGTACATTGAACAAAAGTTCTGGGCCAGGGAGGGTACGTGTGTGTGGGGGTCTCAGGAACGGCTGCGAGCAGACCACGGGAGGGCAGGGAGGAGCCCATCACTGAAGACCTGGCCCCAGAGCACCCTGGTGGAGGAGACAGCAAGCGGCCTGGTGTCTTGAGAAGAGGAAGGTTGGAGCGAGAGCGAGGCAGCAAGGAACGGCCACCCAGCCTTGCGGGCACAGGGAGGGTTTGGCAGCTTGATTTGAAACAAGCTCTCACGCAGGAGCTCAGTATCATTTACTGCTTAGTTTTATTGCTTGGACATCAAAACACGCACCTGGTTAAATATTAAATGTCTATGGGAGAAGGCTGGGGCACCTCCCCCACCAGGCCCAGGCCCTGCCGCCCCACCACTCCACGCTGCAGCCACAGTCAGCACAACTCAGGATACAGCCACGGGTGACAGCTGAAGATGGTTTTTATTTTCCACTGATCGTATAGTACAATCTCTGTGGTGGGAGAAATGTATGCACAGAACAGTTCAAATAAGATTTCAGATTTTTTAAAAAAGGCATTTATCTTAAAGAATAGTTAACATAAATGAATTTCACAGCTACACTCTATCCATGCCCCCACAGGTCACAGGCCGCTGGTTCCCACCAGGATAATGTCGGGGGTGTCAGGAAGCAGTGAGGGCAGGGACAACTGACCACCGAGAGCCCTGGTGGACTGGCTTGTAGCCAGTGCCCAGCCAAGGTTTCCGGCTCCCCACCTGGAACAGCAAGGTGGCAGGGCCCTGGGGCAGCCAATGCTGCCCCAGAACTGCCAGCTCCAGGCTGGACAGTCATGGAGGAGAAAGGTCTGCAGAGTGGGAGACAGAACCCCCTCCTCTGCTCAGGGAAGGCAGATGGGTGGGGGGCAGCTGTCTGCGCACCCCCATGATGCCCCTGACCCAGCCGCTGGCATGAGGCCAGGACTAGTAAAGCACGTTCAGCAGGGAGGAGGGCGTGGCAGAGAGGGAGAGTCGCAGGAATGCACAGCAGGTCCCGGGAGCGACATTCACACATGGAGACGGCAGCTTGCACCTGTCCTGCGCAGTCTGTGGTCTCGAGCATTAGCTGTTTGGACCGAAGGGTGAAAGAGCAGCTTCCAGAGACTGGAGGGCAGGCCACCAGCGATGTCACAATCTGTCCAGTCCCCCACCACCCTTGGGAGCGAGCAGCGTCTGCACACATTGCTTCCTACAGCGAGCCAGCTCAGTGCCCACCAGCAGGCGCACTCGAGTCCTGTAAAAACCAACGTTAACCAGAAGCACCCGCGCTCCCATGCTGGCGGCGCACGCCTCACTGCGAGCTTCAGGCCCTCCCTGGACTACAGGGACCAGAGCTGCTGCACTACTGCACTGTGTTTCTGCTGCCCGAGCTCGTGTCAGAGGCCTAGTGAAATCGTAGAACAAGGTATGAAATAAATGTTACTCAATTTTAATACAGTCTCTCGTATCATACACATCTGTGTGCGGCAGCGAGACATCCAAGCTCCTTGCCGCAGGGACAGTAGTCGCAGCAGAGGCCCTGCTGGCTCGGCCGCCCCGCGCAGTCCAGGGGTGGAGTGTACGAAGTCGTCCCGGCCGTCACACCCCCAGCTTCCTCTTCTGGTCGAAATAGGCATCAAAACGCGCTTGGGCATATTCCTAGGAGACACAAGGAGCTGTTCTCACCCAGGGCTCCCGCCGTCCCAAACGCTGCCTGGCCCCGCCCAGGCCACCAACAGTGTGGCACTGCTCCACCCTGCTGGCCGTGGGCTGTCCAGGGGCCCCTGCTCCAAAGCTGCCTTGTCACACCGTGGCCGTGGCCAGCCCACGCCTTCATCCTGCAGGCACCCAGCCTGGTCGCCGTGGCCAGGGGCTCTGCCACCCAGGCAGGGCTTTGTCTACACCCCCGCAGCTGCCCGCCCCCGCCTTACTTCCCCAGTTCTCCTGGCAGGGACGGGGGACCTTAGTAAAGGGCTCTCTTCCACAGCGCTCATCAAAGCAGTCTGCATTGTCTTACGGTGTCATTTGACCATGACCCCAAATTTGCTTTAAAAAACCAAATCTCCCCTTTTCTTTTTGCCTCGCAGCCCCTGCGCGTTCCCACACCTCTGCCTAGAGGCAGGAGCCATCCCCATACAGGACCGAGGATGCAAAACTAGTCATTTCCCACCACCTGTCCCAAAGCAAGGGGCTCACTCCAGGCCTCTGTGCTGCCCCCTCCCCCCACCCCGGGACACCCCAGCACACTCACGGAGCAGCAGAGCGCTGAACTAAATGGTACTGTGTCCATGACAAGGACTGTTCCTAAGGCTGCAGTACAAGGCCAGCCTGGACTGGCAGACTGCCTGCAAGGAGGGTGCCTAACCCCGTCAGCACCAGCTGCCACCTCTAAGCTGGGCGCTGGAGGCCAGAACATGGACAGGGAACAGATGGACCATACGCCCCCTGCACACCACCCTCAGTGTCCCTGGGGAAGGTGGCCTGCTGGTCCTGGGAGGGCGGGCGGGCGGCCGGCACAGGCAGACACAGGATCAGCCAGAGGCTTCAACAATATGGCCCTTCTCCCGCAGCACCTGGTCCTCTGGTTCGGGTTCTCGTGGGGAACCGGCAGCCCTGTCTGAGGAACCCTCTCTCACCACTGAGCACTCGCATACCCTGCAGCCTTTTTCCTGGAGAAGAACCGAGAAACCACGCCCCGAACACATACCATGTATCCAAATTCAATGGATGAAATCTTGGCCTGTACGATGGACCAAAGTCCCCAGAAGAAATGGGACGCAAGGGCAAATCTGTAATTATAGAAGCAGGGGACCACGTGAATACCTGGGCGGCACCCACCAGAGGACCAGGGGTCCCTCCTGCTGGACGCCGAGTGTCCGTCCGCCTGGGCAGACTCAGTGAGGCTGTGGCCCATGGCAGGGCACTGTTGTCGATCGCGCCCCGCCTCTGGCAGGTGCAGGCACACCCCACTGCCTGTCCCTGGCACACAGACCTGCAGTCACAGGGCTCACGTGAGGCCATGGTGGCTGAGCCAGCGAAGCCTGGGCTACATAGAGACCCCCCCCCCCCCCCCGCCCCCGTGCCTGTGTGAGGGAGGGTGCAGCACCAACACCCACCACACTCACCAGCCCAGGGAGGAGACACGGACCCCCAGCAGGAGCTGCTGTTCCCCAAGGCAGGGTGCCACCCCCTCCTCCACTCCACAGGGTCAACAAAACAGGCACAGGAGAGGGTGGGCCAGTCACCCTCTATGATGCGCCACACCCATGCCACCGCATTCACCGCATTCCTTGCTTTCATACCTTTGGGCTTCTGGCAACTGAAGAAAAGCTCTAATCCTGGACTCCAGTCTCCTCCTCACTACCACCCCCTCTTCCCGGCAGTCCCCGACCACTGCTGCCCCTTCTGTGTGGACCTCTTCCACCTCCCTCCTAGTCCCTCCAGATGCTGCAGGTACAGCCTGGGCCACATGTGGGGAGTGGTATGGGCATGTCTGAAGGCCACCAAGGGCCCTGACTGGTGCGGCTCAGGTGGCTGGCAGAAGATCCGGTGACCAGTACAATTCCCAGTCAGGGCACGTGCCTGGGAGGCAGATTTGCTCCCGGTCAGGACGCATACAAGAGGCAACCAATGGATGTTTCTCTCCCTCTCTTTCCCGCTCCCTTCCCTGCTCTCTAGACCATGAAGAGGTGCTCCATGAAGTGACGCAGACAGAACAGTGTGGGCCAAAGTTCCTTAAACAGCTATCTGCACCGAAGGGTCTCCTAGGAAACCCCAAAGACGCTCAAAAACGCAGGCCTAGCGCTGTGTGGGGTCTGAAAGTCTCCAAGCCCCGCTTTGGCAGCTGACAAAGGACAGGTAAAAGCAAGACTCAACCAACAGATAAATTTTCCATTATTTTCTAGGAGACTCCTTGTCAGATGGTGCCTGCCAGTCCACGAGCATCAGAGACCAGTGCATGGGCCTGGGTGGCAGCCCGTGCAGCGAGTCTCATGCACGGAGCACAGGGGGCCAGACCCCTCTCGAGCACACTGCCTCCACGTGCAGACTTGCTCTCCCACCTGCCGACACTGGAACGCACTCAGCTGCAGAGATGCGCCAACGTTGTTTGACAGAGCACAGGTCCTAGGGGCGCGGTTATTGAGCGCTTCTAGAATACTCCACAGCCAGGAGGCATCCCACTGCATTCTACGTAGAGCAGGGGTGCCAAACTCATTGTCATGGGGGCCACATTGACAGTTGCCTTGGAAGGGCTGAATGTAATGTTAGGACTGTATAAACATAACTACTCCGTAACAGTGAAGCGAGAGCCCGGCACTGCTGTCAGGCGGAAACCAGGTGCCGGGGCAGATAAAACACCGTGGAGGGCCGGACTCGACCCACGGGCCTTGGGTTTGCCCCTGTGACAAGAGGCCAGCTATCTTTACAAATCAGCGAAGGAGAAGCATTACCTATTGACTTCAACCAGCATTTCTTCTTCCATGATGGCCTTTTCTTCATTACTGAGCTTTTCAGATTCATTTGGGAATGCGGCCAAGTAACTGGAAATAAAATGGAGCTAAGAAAAAAAAGAAGGACCAGTGAGGGTTAGTGAGATGCCCTGAAAAGCCACCATGAAGCACACGCATCTAGGTCAGGTGGAGGGGCCCAGCCGGGGACCTGGAGGCTCCCTCATCTGGAGTGGTCCCCTGGGGATGTCAGTGTTCTAACGGGCTCCGGGCCATATAGTTGACAAAGCAGGTATAGGAAACTAAGGCTACTTCTGGAGAAAGTAATTTAGCTAGAATGGCTTTTTAATTCTAATACATGTTCGTGCTTTGCACCGTGCAATCGTAAAGCAGGCTAAGCCCACCCGCAGCGCAGCCAGGCACCAGGCTCTAGGGCAGGGGCGTCCAATCTTTGGGCATCTCTGCGACACACTGGAAGAAGAGTTGTCTCGGGCCACACAGTAAACTGTGACACTGAAACTGAGTAAACTCAGACACACTGTGACGTGTCATCACACAAAAAATCTCATCATGTTTTAATTTGTAACTTTGTGTCGGGCTGCACTCCCAGCCACCCTGAGCTGTCTGCGGCCCGCAGACCGCAGGCAGGGCACCCCTGGGGCCTCCTGACGCTCCCTTGGAGTGCAGCCCCCTGACCAGGATGCTGTGGTTTTTGACCCGCTCATGCTCATGAGGCGGCAACATCTAATTTTGGTTTGGAGACAAGACAGTTTACCGAGGGCTGTCCCAGGCTCCACATGTTGAGTCCACATGGGAATCAGAAGGCAGGGAGTCCCCGGTTCTTGACTATTTCATACTCCATCAAACAGCAAACCATGATGCTTCTTTTATAAACAAGAGAATGGCTGTCGACCACCCTTCCCTCGGTAGCTGGTTACCTGGCTGGAATGCCCTCCCTCCACCCCACCCCCCCACCCCGCCTCCTTTCCTTGCCTCTGCCGCCTTCCTCCTCTCAGGCTAGCTCTCACACTCCACAACCAGAAAGCACCGCTCAGGTCCAGGTGCTGTTGTAGGCAGGGTTCCGGAGGGCCCACACCCTGAAGGGCCCCTGCATGGGAAGGCACGTACTGGTGCCCGTTAGATTTAGTAGCAGCACTGTCTGGAGCTCACCTTTCTGCACCTAGCAGGTAACCTGATAAAGATCCATACCTTGATGTGATTTTTAAAGCCTCCCAGAAAACAAGGAACAAGAACTCCTCAGTCTCCACACTGTGTGGCAGTGGTGGTCACTGCTGTGAGCCCCAACGTGAAATCTGACTTCTTACTGAAGACCTCCTGCTGGTTTGAGAGTCCTCACATCGAAAGCGGCCTGGCCTTTGTAGAAGTCTAACTTCGCTTCAGCACAGCGGGGAGCTGAGTGTGGCAGACTGCTGCTGTGTCCTCCACCCCCAGGCTTTCTCCCACTTCCCCCCTCGCTTCCTTCCCACAGCATGACCGTGAGGTCCAGACCATCCTGGCCACTTGGGACACACTCAGGTTCCTCAGACGCAGCCTTCAACTACAGCCAGAAGACAGCGACATGGTTCCGGCCACACAACAAGCCTACACTCACACGGTGGCCCCTAGAGTACGGGTCGCCTGCAAAGCCCCTGCTCAGTGAGCTACAGCAGCAGGTGAATGCGTCCCTGTCCTCACCCGGCCTCTGTGAACACTTCCAACCAGGCAGGACATCCCAGGACGGTGGGGGTGGAGCTGCAGCCCGCCATAGGCTCACGGAGGCGGGCTTGGAGCGCACCGCTCCCCCGCCCCGCTTGCTTCCACACTGCTTCCTACTTATCCTCAAACCGGGCTGCAGCAGGGGGCTGAGGAAAGGAAGAGAGGGGTTCTCGGGAGAAAGTCCCCGTCCCTGGAATCCCCTAACTCAGGACAGGAAGGAGGGCCTCAATAGTGCCACAGCTCCTAACTCATGGTGCTGGAGAGCACTTCTCTCCGCACAGCAGGAAACAGACTTGAGTCAGGGACCCGCACAGAGACAGCCAAAAAGCAGAAAGGGGCTACGCATTTTAGAAAAACTAGAAAGAACTGCAACGGAGGCTGCCCTCCTCTATGGCAGACCCAACTCAAAAATCAAGTTTGTGTCTACATTTAATGACGACAACAAACGGGGGAAAAAAAAAACCCCGTCCAAAGCAAAAGGGTTTTGCCTACCCATTCACAGTTTAAGAAGAACATCTTTTAAAAAGCAGATGTAATCACACTAACTGCATAAAACTGACTTGGGTAGTTTCCCGACTAACCAGTGCGCCAGCCCCCGCGCTCACCTGCTGCTTCCTCGTGGGGAACTTCAGGATGTTTGCTCTGAAAAATGGGTACTTTTCGTAGGTGTAATCATACATCCATTCACAGAAATGGTTCCCAATGTCGAATCCCCTGAAAAAGAAGTAACACGTGCAGAGAATGAGGCGACCTGCCCACCACAAGGCCTGTTTACAGAAAGAAAGAGGCTGGGTCATGAGCATCCCTCTCGGCAGCAAGCTGGACGTCCGGAGGTCCCAAGAGGAGACCTGTTTCAGGGACAGGGACAGCCACAGCCAATGGGGCTGTGATCAGAACCACAGCCAAGAGAAGCAACAAAGCGCCACCCGACCTGCCACTCAGCTCTTTTGAGCGCGTTCTTTTGCAATCAGTACTTTTCTGAAAGGAAATTACCTGTGAGCCCAAAGAGAAGTACCCAGTTCCGGATTCTGATCACGCACAGCCCTGCTCCCTCCAACAGAGGCTAAGGATGGGCTTTGCTGCCGCACAGGCCATCGAGGGCACGGGCACAAAAAAAGCGCTGGTTTCCAGAAGAAACTTCAACTTACAACGGTACTGTTACCTATTTCCCCCATGACTGTTTCATAGGTGTACTCAAACAAAACAATATGGAAATAGAAACACTTTCGTATTCTACCTGTAGTTGTAACTGCTGTATTCAAAGTCGATGAGCATCAGTTTCTGGTTTTCGGAATCCGCTCTCCCTTCCAGCAGTAAGATGTTACCTGCAGAAAGGTTTGCGTGATGTGGGGCTTCCTCTGGGCAAGCTCTACACTCGAAGGTGCCAGTCCTGAACAGCACAGCCCGTGAATGATGATGGCAGCCGTCCTGGCTGGCACCTGGGGTGGCACTGTCCCGGGGGCCTGGCCCTCGGTGGAAGGCCCCGAGCCCCCATTTGGTAACAGCAGCCTCAGGGGTGCAGCCCTGGGCTCCCCCTTGGTTTTCTGGGGCAGCACTTCCCTAGCGTTTCATACGGGGACCAAAGGAAACGCCCGTTTGGCACACCAGAGCTCTGGCTACCAACACCCCTATCGGGCCCAAGGTGGGGACGCTGGGAAGCTGGGATCTGGTGTCTTCCCAGTGAGGATGCCAGGGGTGAGCTCAGCCACCACAGGCCTCTGCAGGCTACTCCTAGACCCACTGCTTTGCCCTCACTGGGTTTTCTTCCCAAGAAGCCCATAGGCAGCGTTCCTACAACCATTTTTCCTTTAGGGCTGAATTCTGGGCCAAAAGCAAGCTGGCTGCCACACTGGCCCCTCAGGCCCGCTCCCTAATCTACACAGGGTCCGGCATCTCAGGGCCCACTGGGCTCTTTTCTTGGCCACTCCCCCTCCAGGGATGTGCAGGGGGTGCTGCTTCCAGGCTGTTCAGCACACGCCTCGTGACAAGAAGTGGAGGCAGGTGCACCCAGGAGCAGAACTGAGTAAACACACACCTCGTTCACACCCCCTCTGTCCTCCCCACACATTCGCCATCACTGGCCAGCTGACCTCCCTCACACACAAAACTGGCCGGCGTGTCTACACCCCGCGTGACTAGACCTGCTCAGCCAGGTGCCGCTCGCTGTGGAGGGCGGGGCCCCAGTGGGAGGCGCCTGTCCTTGTGCGGCTCTTGTGGACAGAAAGGCATCCAACAGTGAAGGAGCAGGTACCCCAGGGAGGCTAAGGCCTTTCCCCCAGCTCCCAGGTTGGCGAATAGTCTGACTTTTTCTAAGTATAGTTTTTTACAGACATGGGACAATACCCTACATGTTTTCCTAAAATTTGCCTTTTTCTCTCAGAGTGTCCTGGTCTGTATGAAACACACCCTGCTTCTTTTCCACGGTCATGCAGAGCTTCACGTCCTGCTGTGATTGTGTCGGGCCTCTGCCCCTCTCCATCCCCGGCCACCTCGCACCCACCACAGCCGGAGGCAACCTCCCAGCGTGCGCACGGGCAGCAGCTCTTACCTTCCTGACAGTCGTTGTGACAAAACACGACCGGAGATGGGGTAGACTCCAGCAGGGACCTAGAAGGGAGGGTCCGCTGTGACTCACCAGCCCAGAGACGTCAGTGCAGACGGCCCTGCGTCCCAGCACCCCACGGCCAGCAGCTCGGGGTGCTGTGAGTCACATGCACTGTGACAACTGTCGTACGCGGGGCAGCGGGAGTGCGGGCGGCAGAACCGGTGCTCCAGCTCTGCTCCCAGTCCCCGCCAGGGCGGGGGCAGGGGCGGGGGGGCGGGGCATGCAGCTGCCGCTTGGCCCGCAGTCCCCACTCCGAGGGTGGCTCTGACCACCAACCAGAGCACACCCCTCCGTTCCAATCTAATTTGTCCCCCGGTTGCCTTCGCAGCACGTGTCACAGCTCAACGTTACTGTCTTTGTTCATTGGTCTCTGTCTTCCCCGATGGACCAGAAGCTCCCTGAAGACCCTCTTGGGTCTCTTTCCACCCAGCAGGCCCTCAAAGACTGAGGGTTTCAAGGCGTGCACACTCCTACTTGGGGGAAGCATGCCAGGAGCCCGCACCCTGAAAACTCCATGGTGGTGTCTCCTCAGCGAGCGATGTCAAGCTTCTTCCTGTTTCCCCCAAAGCTTGAACTGTTCCCTCACTGGATGACACTCCCCAGCTGCCACCACGGCAGGATGCTTTGCTTTTGTCTCAGAAGAAACCTATTGCCCTGGTCACTGATCACCCCTGCGGAACTGTACCCCTGCCATGAAACCTTCATGGATGACCGAAAAGTGATGTCACTTGTATAAAACTAACTCCAAGTGACAAAACCCACTGTTTAAACCCATCCTGCAGAACCAGTGTCAATGCCAGACCTGAGGTCATGCTTAGTAAGTGATTACTGGTAATGTTTTAGCGACTAAGAATATTTAAAGTTTTGGACAGATGTACTTTCCAAGTCTGAAAATGGAAGCAAATACTCACCTCAGGTTTCTCAGTTCCAAAGGTAGGTTGTGACTGAGAAGTCTGTGGAGCTGCTTCACTTTGGTTTCCCCAGTAAATTTAATTCTCAGCACTTGATTTAAATATCTTGCAAAAAGGGGACAAAAAAGCATTACTCAATTCGCGGCAGCTTGTCCTTGGGCTCAAGTCACATCTAACCATGCAATCGCAGGGCTCCCGGTCTCCGGGATGGGGACAGAGGGGTGGGCCTGGGGCTCAGGGTGCTCTGGGAAGCAGACCCCTTGCCCGTCTACCTGTTCGGTGGCATCTCTGCACATGAGTCTTCCTTCCGGGTTCAGGAATTGATTTGACATGTGACAAAGAGCCAGTCACGAGGCAGACACCACCAGCTAGCGGCTGCACTCCCGCAGACCCCAGGGGCCCTCCCGCTGGGGGCCGGTCGTGCCCGCCCCGCACCACGGGGACTGCCCACGTAGAAATATGTGACAGCCAAGGGACTGACCACTTACTTTTCCATTGTTCCAAAAAGCCATTTTGGTTCCTTATTGAATGGCATTTTCATTCCATGAAATGTGGCCATTTTCTCGGCTATTTCTGCAGAAATAGCTGGCAAACTTAGTTCTTCAGTGTCTAATCGCCGGCTCTGGAATGAAAAAGGGGGTTAGAGAATGGCATTTATGCAGGTGACCTAGGAAGTGGGGGTTCACACAATCTTTGAGAACAAAAAGCCAGGTTTTGTGGGGCACCTGAGTCTCAGGCCTGAAGGCATGAAATTCCCTCAAGACCGGCCTCTGTGCCTGCAGATGGTGACCCGGCAATGGCCAGGCACTTCTTAGTGAGGGGCTGGCCGCCTTCAAATGTTAACTTCACTTCGAACCCTGTTCATAGAGAGAAAGCCGTTTCACATCTAGTCAGTGCCTCTGCCCTCTGCTCACTCTGCCCAACACAGAAAGTGGATGGGCCCTCCTGTGGCTGACACTCCAGGTCTCCAGCAGCTCATTTGGTGGCCTGGCATCCAGCTCCTTCAACAGCGGGACAGCCCATGCCGACCCACGCAGTTCAGTCGTATCCCACTACTCACAGGGTGTCCCCAGCACCTACCTAGCCTGGCACAGAGAAGGCTCTCAACAAAGAAACAGAGGCGCCCAGCTGGTGGGACTTGGCCCCAGCTTCCTAACGAAGCCTGCAGCCACGCTTGTGTGGCTGTCATTCCACAACTGGTCATGTGGAGCTCAGTCTGTCTTTCCTACACGAACTGCCCCCCTACACAAACCCCAAGACGTTTCTCTGAAAATCCAAAGTGGGACGGCCCAGGGGTTAAGAGTGAATGCTCCAAGCTAGAAACCCCTCCTCAACTTCTGGCTTCCATACTCACTTCAAAGCCATAGAGCTGAGGGCCCATTACTCAGACCCCTGTGCCTCTCTTCTGGTGTCTGTAAACTCCAACACGACAGGAAGTCCCTGACGGGGCTGCTCTGAAAGGAGCTACCACAGACAACGCGGACGAGGCTCTGGGCCGGCACCTAACCAGCGTGTTTCCCCACACGGCAGTGTCCTACAACTGGGGCCAAGGCCCACAGAGAGCACCAGGCTCAGTGTTCCCTTCAACTCTGGGTCCTCCACAAGTGACCATGACACGTGACAGGGACAGGGATTCTAGTAGTAGGACACCAAGGACTAATGAAGGCAACTCTATTCAGCTTGCAGAGCTACTAAAAAATACCAGTAATTTGTTTGGCAACATGGGAAATGTAAAGCTAGCGTGCTTAGAGATGAAGAAATCGCAGGGACCTGAGTTCCGTCCTTAGCGCAGAGGAAGGGACATATGAGACTGCCTCCCATTCCTAGAGGCCACTGCCCTCCTGTGCCCTGACAGGTGGGGTTCATCTTGCCCTATGCCATGGTTGAGTGCCAACCTGGAAATAACACACAGAATCAGGCTTAGCAAGTGAACTCGCCGCTTCTGTGGCCAAAACCAGCTACCTGTTGGCAGTTTCACATCGGTCCCCCTGATACCGTAACAGAACTTCTGCAGAACACACCACTATAAACAACATGCACGCGGGCACGCACTCTGGAATGGGGGCTGCAGCCACGTCGCAGGCCCCGCCCCCACGAGGCAGTCCCAGCACAGAGCCGTGGTCAGCAGCTCCCCACTTGTTTTGAAAAGAGAAGTTTTACTGCACATGTTCGTATGAAGCAAGATTTAACTCGCTCCTACTGGGCTTTATTAAAACAGCATGATACTATGTGCAATCTTCTGCAGTTTTACTTTATCAATCAATACTGTTTTTAAGATGCAACCATGTTGCCACTTGTAAACATATGAAATCTTATATTTGCAAAATTCTTTCAAATATTTCTATGATCTCACTTGATTCTCATACCAGACAGATTTACTACCTTTCCTGGGATAAACACAAATAAAACTACAACCAGGTTCCAAGGCACATGCCAGGGAAGAGACTAAAAGTGAGCTTCGGTAGAGTGAGTAACACCCGCTGGTCCCAGCAGCCCTGGGGTGGCGCTGGCACACTACGCGCTGCTGTGGGCTACGGGCTTAGACAAAGGAAGCCCCCTGCAGCCCCCAGCTGGACGCAGGTAGAGTCCTGCCAAGGAGAGCATCCCCTCACCAGGCATCCTTGTGCCCAGTGCTGCATGCAGACACAAGTGGCTAAGACACCATGTGAGGCAGGGACTGGAAATGAGGCCACAAGTGACCCTAGTGCTCAAGGAGCTTTGCAGGTTTAGAGTGGGCACCCTTCTCCACATCTGCACCCAAAGGAGCTATTGCCCACATCCACACTCACTTTAACAGGTGCTCCTGAGGCCGGGGCCCGCTGGGCGGGGAGGGGTGGGACTCCCACCGTTAGCTGTAAACACAGCCGGGCTACAAGATGTTAGAGCAACATTAACGACGCCTTGGCCAGCAAGCAGT
The DNA here is from genome assembly GCF_022682495.2 of Desmodus rotundus. Classification (NCBI taxonomy): domain Eukaryota; kingdom Metazoa; phylum Chordata; class Mammalia; order Chiroptera; family Phyllostomidae; genus Desmodus; species Desmodus rotundus. The sequence goes on along the minus strand of NC_071391.1, from coordinate 3,833,651 downwards.
CCGGACTCAGAAACAGTCAGAGCCAGGCCTGGAAATGTGGCGGGAGCGTGGCAGGCACACAGGGACAGGGAGGCGCCCAACAGAGAGGGAGGACAACAGGAAACGGGGTAAAGAACAGCGGTGGCCTCACAGGCAGGGACCAGAAAGGTGGCACGGAGCGGTCAGGGCCAGGTATCGTGCAGCCAGGTCTGTAAGGAGGCCCCGTGGGTGAGAGGAGCACAGCAGAAGGGGGACGTTACAGGGCAGGTAGTTTTGGGGGACAATGTATGTTATGTCTCATATATTTTTGATTTGGATAAACATATCTTTGCAGGAAAGAAAAGGATCTGATGCAAATTCAATAGAAATTTATGTTTTCTTTATTTCAGATGCAGTTTAATATAGGTCACATTTACTATTTCAGCCCTAGCACCTCAGGCTCCTGCAGCCATGAGACAAAGACACCGCCTCCTAGTGGCGGACACACCAACCCGAGTCAGTTGCGAGCACATCTTACCGGGATGAATTGCTCCAGGCGGCCTTGTGGAAAGATGCCGTACAGCTTCGGCCCCAGCGACCTCTCTGCAAGAATGGCGAACATCACGCTCTCCAGAACCATCGCCTCGGCCCCCTGAAACAGGGCGACACAGATGTCAGCGAGGGCCAGCGCCGCCCAGGCATCAGAGTGCTTTCCCACAAGCAGGGTCAGCGAGTCTAAGGAGCTCACGGGACCCCATCAAGCATACCAATACCTGCGCCGTGGGGGTGCCGGAAACAGAAGAGAGAGCGAGACTGAAAGCCTGGTCCTGTGTGGAAGAGTAATGACAGAACCTTCCCTAAGGTGGTGGAGGAGACAGACGCAAGTCCAGAAAGCAGAGCAGCCCAAACAAGATGAACCCAAAGAGGCCCACACCAAGACACATCATACTTAAATTGCAAAAGGTTAAAGACAAAGAGAGAATCTTAAAAACAGCAAGAGAAAAGCAGTTAGCTACTGATAAGGGAGCTCCTGTAACACTGTCAGAAGACTTCTCAACAGAATCTTTGCAAGCCAGAGGGGACTGGCAAGAAATAATTCAAAGTGACGAAATGCAGGGACCTATAACCAAGATGGCTCTACCCAGCAAAGCTATCGTTTGTAACTGAAGGTTGTATAAAGAACTCCCCAGACAAGAAAAAGCTAAAGGAGTTCATCACCACCGAGCCAGTATTATATGAAATGTTAAAGTGTCTTCTTTAGGAAGAAAAAAAAGATAAAAAATATGAATAAAATGGCAATACATACATATCTATCAACAACTGAATCTAAGAAACAAAACAAATGAACAAGCCTCCCTGGCTGGGTAGCTCAAGTGGTTAGAACATAGTGCCAATGTGCCAAGGTGGTGGGTTCAATCCCTAGTCAGGGGACATACGAGACTCAACGAAAGGAAGCACAGGTAAGTGGAACGACAAACTGATGTCCGTCTGTCTCTCAAATCGATACAATAAAGAAGTACAAATTTGGTGGTTACGGAGCACCACGGGGACGTAAGTACCGCACAGGGAACACAGTCGGTATTCTAGTAACGATGTGGGGGCCAGGTGGATGCGAGATGCATCATCATGGTCACTTAGTTACATGTCTGATCGCTGGGGCGCACACCTGAAACCCACATACTACTGTATGTCAACTGTCAATGTAAATCCAAAGCAATTAAAAACGAAAAAAAGACACGCCTATGGGGCGCTCCGAACAGACACCATTCAAAATAAAACAGAGCTCCTGGAGTCACGCTCACATTGTGAAGATGAATTGAGACAAGGGAAGTAAGAGAAAAGAAACACTACTTGCGAAGGACACGGGCTGCCCTGAAGTGAAAAGCAGCTCAGTCACTTGTGCCTTCGGTGGGGTAGGTGGGTTTGCTGGAGATGCCCCCAGTTCCAGTCTGGCCACCGTTTTGTGTGATCCCCACAACTATGGCCTGACCATCACCCTGTGAGGCCCAACCCTGATTTACTCAAGTTCTGCCTGAGTGACAGCTACGAACCAACCACACTGCCCCACCCCCTCAATCCACACACTGCGGTGCCCACCCTGGTGTGATGGAGTCTGGAGGCGGGGCCTTTGGGAGGTGATTGGTTTAGGGGAGGTCCTAAGGGGGAGCCCTAGGGGTCCATGTTCACAAGAGAGCTCTGCTCATTGTCTCCCCCTCCGCCACATGAGGGCCGAGCGAGATGGTGTCTGCAAGGTGGCAAGAGGGCACCCCAACCACCCGCCGCGGGAACCTGAAGAAATGCAGGTCTGTTGTTCATGCCCCCGAGAAGTCTGTCACGGCAGCCTGACACAATGACAACAGGGACACGGCATCGACCTATCACAAGTTGATGGGTTTTAGAGCAGGACTGGACTGACTTCAGACAGGTCTTATTTTTAAACACTTAATGAATGGCGACACATTCCTGACATCTCTATTTAGCTGGAAAAATGTCTTCTTCATTCGCGCACCTGACCTGAAAGCAAACCTGTGTGAGGTGTGGGGGCCACATCTGGCCTCGAGCCCAACACTCCCCAAGAGAGTGTACCAGGGTCTGCAGAGCATCTCTTGACACTCCACTTGAACCCCTGCTCTGCTGCGCACCCCCCGCACTGCCCACCCCCCCACCAGTGCTCTGCGAGGGCGGACCCTGGCAGCCAGACCCAGCAGTCTGCCATCAGAGGCTCTTCGCCCTCTGCACAACCTCCCAGCCAAGACTCCGACCCATTCCCCAGGTGTTTCCGAGGAGCGCAATTAGGATTTCTTCTGTCTCGGGGCCCTGAACTTTGTTGGAATTCAAATTTCTTTCTAATTTTCCTCTGTGTAGAGGGATGAAGCTACAGGATTAAGTCGGCACTGCATAAAACACATACATGTACCCAACGTAAATAGCCCTTAGAGTCTGAGGTTCCAAGTTTTATGAACACCACTTGATTACTTCAGTACGTATTCTTGCACAGCGTGTCCACTCAGCACGCAGGCTCCTGGGAGCCGAGTGCGACTGAACACACGTGGCCCAGAACCCCCAGAACCGAGTAGACCCATCGCCAGGAGTGAAGGTGGTAAAAGATGAGAACGTTCCAGTCTCTGTGGCATTGCTGCAAACAGTGTAAACAAGAAAATCTTTGTTCTTATGTGACACTGCTTGCTGCTCAGTATTTATTCACAGTAGGGAGAAAGGGGGGATGGTGTATGGAGGGAAGAATCTGGAAAGGGAGAAGAAAAGGAGAGAAAACAGGAAGTCACAAGACAAAAGGGCAGGGGAAGAAGGCCCATAGGGAACCGCAGAGCGAGCGTGCGGAGCACTGGTGGTCTTTCTGTGACCACAAAGGTCTCCAAGCACCTCGCTATTGCTCGGTAAGGAAAGTGAGCACCCAAGGAGACACTGACAGCAGACGGTGTGAATTCTAAGCAGGGGTCTGGGAAGGACGGGAGCTGTGAACTTTGACCTATAGTAGAAATGCAAGGGCAGGGTTTGGGTCAGATGGCCTGAGGGGGGCAGGCAGCATGGAAAGAGGGTCTTGGGCCAGACTGTGGAGCGGTCCAGCAGTAACACAACAGGACACAGGCCTCGGAAGGAGACGAGGAGGAGCAGAAGAGACGAGACAGATCTTTACTGCGTCTGTGTCCCGGCCGCCCTAGGGAAGCAAACATTTCAGAACAGGTGGGGGTGCTGTCCAATGCTGCTGAAAAGTCCAAATGAAGTGAGAACTGAAAGTATACTTTGGCTTTAGCAACACGGGGTTCTCAGTGTTAGGGCATTTCCAACCCCCAGGAGGCAGGGAGGCCTGCACAAGAAGCCTCAGCACTGCTGAGAACAGCGTGTCTGTCGGTTGCGTCCCACCCGGTGGCTTCTCAGCCAGTTCTAGATCCTCTGGACCAGGGTCTGCAGAGCAGGGCGTGTGCAAGGCCACCCACCGAGACAACAGATCAGCACTTCATTCTTTATAATCTCACTGCTTTTCAATGTCTTAATTATTTTAATAACTAGCACACAATTAGTAATTAGTAAAGCCAGTAATCTATGTACACACACACACCCCTTCTACACAAACCCCCATATATTGGGAGAATACGCTCAAAAGTTGTTTCCTCCCTGGGATGGGGAGGTCACTGCTGCTCCTGACCGCTCACTTTGGAGCCTCACAGAGCAGACAGGGGGACACACCAGGCCTCTGGACCTCCAGCTCTTCTGAATATATGCATTTCAAAGAGTGGGGCCATTCTAACTCACATCCTGTAGCGGAGGAAGACACCTTTCCTGCCTGGGTAACCTGAGTAAGAAAAAACACTCCCTATGTGCCTCAGGAAGGGTGGCCCCTGAAACACCCGGGCAGTGACAGACACGGTGCCACAGTGAGACCCAGGCTGCCTCCATACAAGACCATCATGTACAAATGTCACCTCAAACGGCCGTCTCTTAGCACCCCAAACGCTCCCCAGGTGTCCCTGAAGACACCAAACGTGCACCACCGACACTCTCAGTAGGAACCAGGAACACCCACCGTCCTCTCAGTCCACCGAGGCGGCTCCGGTACACCGAGAGCCCCCCTCCAAGACAGACACACAGACCGCGGTTCTCCAGCACTGCCCCAGCGGAGTGGCCGAGGTCGGCTAACATGGTCACCTCACAGCACAGATGCGGAACGGACTTCATTACTTACTTGAAATTCATTTTCATTCTGAGCTTGTTCGGATCCCTCCTTATTACAGGACCTCTATGAATGAGAAAAAGCAAACACCTCCGGTGAGATGGGGAACGCTGAGCAGACACCAACTTTGCAACCACCAGAACCGCCAGGGTTAACAAAACGTCACAGATTTTTAATGAGCGCTTCTCAGCCCACTGGCGTCTCAAACGCACCACCAGGGTCCAGCACTAGTACCGACACCCGAGGAATCGCTTTGTTTCTTTAAAAAGGAGAGGGATGTGCTGCTGAGACCGGACAGCTGTGCCTCGCAACCACTCTGGTGTACCGTCTCACAATTTCATTGTTTGAGGAAAGTCAACAGAGGGCGCTCTTGCAACCAGGCCTTCTACAGACAATTGGTAGAGCCGAGGGTCAATTTAGCCAGGTGGGTCTCTATCCCCAGGAAGTCTTTCTTCCGGCAAGAACAGGGAGTGTACCCCTGCCTGTGGCAAACGTGCTCAGTACAGAATTCGGGCAGAGAAGCAAGCCCTGTGCAGGCAGGCGACCTGGCACAGAATCTATGCAGACGAGCCTGCCAAACTGCCCCTGTCACACCCACTCTGCCTGTCCCACTCCGTATGATCTGTCCTCCACCAAAAAGAGGTTTGTGCAAATGTAGCAAGTCCCTAAACTTATTTCACATATTAACATATGAAGGGATACTTTTACATCACTTTCCTCAATGAAATTGCAAATGACTGGTAACCAGGATTCTGGCAATAAGAACAACTACCACCTGCAACTCTCTGGCTACACTCTTTCTTCATAGCACAGATCGCATCTTCTAAAAGCAGCCCCCCACCCGAGCCTTTCATACTATCTTTTAATCAGAGGAGGGGGAAAACAATTCAGAAACTTAACTGTTATGTCAAAATTTTATGTCAAATGTTGCCTCTAGAAATATGTTGTTAAAATTAAACTAAAGTCTGCTTATGTCAGACACAGAAGGAAGCCCATAAAGGAAGCTCTTTAAAAATGCTAAGGTAAAAGGTTCTTGAACACCCCATGAAAGACATACCTTTACATTCCACAGCTTTATCAAAAAACACCTGTACCAAGGGTGGAAAGTGTGGGCAGGGAAAAAAATGCCACGTTAAGCAACACCAGCTACTCTAGCACCATTCAAAAAAACCTAGCATCTTAAAGCAACACTCTCATCCATCATACACAGAAATAACATTTCACAGTTTAATGCGTTTTATATAAACAGTACATGTTTTAGCTTACTCAATATAAAAGTAAACAAAATTAATATTCATGTTCATGAAGCTATCTGCAAAGACTTGCACTTACATATACTCAATAGTATCTTTACCTACATACAGTTAAATGCATTTTGTACCAAATACAGAGAACACAAATGGGGCACATGACATTTTAGCTGTGTAATCTGCATTTCTGATGAAAGGTGGTACAGGTTAAATCCCGTTACAATGAGAGCACTACAAAAATGAACACCATAGAAATACTTTTAGACCTTTGCTGATGGGATGGCACCCTAGGGGGAGTAATTAGGTATCATGAAAGCTTTACTCCTCCCTTAACTCCAAAATACTCTCACAGATGCACTGTGACCTTACACTCGGTCTCCTCACCCAAGTGGCCTGTCAGTTACCTATCAATATGGACTCCATTTTTTATCTATATCTTTCCCCAAAGCAGCAAGCAAATCCTGGTGCTTAAACACTTTTTGGATGGCACGAATATATGAACACTCCAGCATTGTGAAGTTCAAGGCAGCCAGCTCAAGGCACAACCTGGGATGGCAGAGCCAACTCACTATGACAAATTCACGTCCAGGATCCCAGCAGCGGGAAAACCGGCTACGGTGTTAACTGGACACTAAATGGGGCTGAAACACCCCCAAAACGTATCCTTGTGCTTTTTCTCCCCAAGGAAAGTTAAGCACAAAAGTTCTATAGTCTGATATATCGCATATTGATACTTTGTAGGGAAGGTCTTCTTTAAGACAATTAAAACATTTGGATATCCTATGAAATTTGTTGTAACGGGATTTGACCTGTACAGAATCCTAAAGGACTATGGTTATTCCTATGCTGTTATTATTCTAACTGTATCTTCTTAGGGAGATACAGTTAAGGGTTATTAAGCCAACAGAAGTCCCTTTTCCTTGTTCAAAATGGTGCCCTCAAAAGCAAGTCATTTCATCCGAAATTAGAATTGGCTTAAGTTCCCAAGGCCATTCCTTTTGAACACATTAGCACCCGGTGAAAATAACTTCCCGCCCCGCCCGCGGCGCCCCACCCCGAAGGCGTGCATTACTTATTCCGCAAGAGCACCATCGTGGAGGCAAGGTGGACTTCTGCCACAGCCAGCCTCCTGTTCTGTTTCCTCAGCACAAAACGCTCAGGGCTCCCTCAGTCCTGCCGGTAAGTCCAGGACGTCCCAATGCAAGAAGGTACGTGTGAAAAGGTGAGGAGAGGCCTCCTCCGGAGGTGAGCCGGGAAGAGAGAGACTCACCTGCCAAAAAGAGGTCAGAGTACGTTTCTGTCTGGAAAAACAGTAAGTAAAAAATATCTTGGTATCTGTGAGATTTTACTCCAGAGACACAAATTTGTCTGAAGCAGATATGGAAATATATTGTACAAATATTTAACATGATCCACAATTTTTCCCCAATTTGTACATTCATAAAAATTAGCTTTCATAAGTTATAAAACTAAACTGAAAATGTTTACATTTATTAGAAATTTGAACAGCAGTAATTAAAAATATACTGCCACTGGCTTCCTCCCATCTTCCTCATCCTTTTTCTCCTATTTTGGTCTTTAAGAGAACCTGTAAATATCATTATAATCCACGTATTCATTAGACTGTGATATAGGAAATAAAACAGACTGAAGTGCTGGCAATAATAATAAAGGGGTATGGTTTGTATTTTGCTTTAACTTTATAGAAGACTTGAAAAACTGAGATTTTGATTGGCCAAGAACTTTTTAATTTAAAACCTACATTCGGCCCTGGCCGGATAGCTCAGTGGGCTAGAGCGCCATCCTGACTCACCAAGGTTGCGGGTGTGACCCCCAGTCAGGTAAGGGCACAGACAAGACTCAACTAACGAATCCTTCAGTGGGTGGAGCAGTGGGCCGATGTCTCTCCCCCCCTCCCTTCCTCTCTCTAAAATCAGTAAATCAATACAAACTAATTTCCTAAAAGCCTAAATTCTATTAGACAGGAAATAAGATGCCAGAATTAGGACTTTTGTGTTATACTTTACATACTTCCATATTTTAAAAAGTGTTTAAAGTATGTTCCTTTTATAATAAATATATTTGGTAGAGGTTTCCAATGTTGCTTTTTCTGACAAAAATCATATTTAAATGATTTCTGTACTTAAAAGACCATAAAAAAAGTAAATGTTCACATTACAGGTTATTACTTTTCAAAATGCTCTATTTCGTGATTTGCAAAGATGATGAAAATCCATAGCTAGTAAGGCATCTTTTAGGGGCTAAGATGAGGGAAATACCACTTGATTGTTTCACAATCTAACCAGTTTATTTCTTTAAATTTGTTTAAGCCATTGAGCAAGATAAACTCTGGTCATTGGCCAGTTTTCAATCGAAGCTCCTCCAATGAGGAGGGAACTAGTTTTATGACTAAGTATTTTAACACTGACACAGCACTTGGGAAAACACAAAGGGGCCATCGGTTTGCCCCAGAGACTGTGGGTGTGTGTGAACACAAACTGGTGCAAGTGGCATTAAGTGGTGCGCAGGAACCTCCATGTCCTTTGCACTGCCGGAAACATGTATCTTCAAAGTATCTTTAGAGATCCAGAATTGTGGAGCTGCTGGTGGGACAGGCTGGGAGAAGGTAAGAGTCAGCCACAAAGGAGGACTTGTCATCAACAGTGTAATAAACTGGAAACGCAACCTAAGAAATCAAATCATCATCAGTGACAGATGATGTCATAATAAGGAAGTAGCCACTCTGTCAAATACAACAGTGGCTACCGAGATTAAAAAAATACAAAAGGAGTGTTTTATGGAAACAAGGAGGACATTTCCTTCTTCCCACCAGCCCTGCCCCACCAAAAAAGAACTAAGTGAGCGCTTTCAAAGGCTCTCACTGTATGAGAGAGTAGTTGGTCATGGCCTCTGAAAACACTTTGGGATCCAGAAATGAGTGATTAAGAAAGAACAATCTAAATGTCAACTACACTCAACTTTCTAGGGCACCTAAGATGTGGTCCAGGGAAGTCCTGCTCCTCTCCACTGACCTGGGATCACCCCCATGAGCTGAGTCCCGAGCCACACTCAGCAGCTCAGTCACCCTGAGGACAACACGTTTGTGCCCTTCTGAAGGCTCAGTGACTGTGGCACCCGCTGGTCCTGGGATAACCTGGGCTTCTTTAGTGTGCAGCCTTTGGCTCTGAAGACTCCTGAGATCCACCCTGGTTTCTGACCACACTCAACTCCCTAGGAGAGGAAAGATTCGCCAAATGGGGTTGGCACCTGTTAATGATGGGACTCCGTTCCTCCCCAGTGAGCTGGGTGGAAAGAGCCTGAGAATCTCGACTCCCCAGAAGGGACAGCAGTCACACGGCTCTTTCCACCACACTTCTGCAACATGTTTTCTTCTCACTGTCGCCTTGACCCTGACCTTCCTTCTCCATGGTTCCTATGAAAATACTCTGTAATTATCGCTTTTATGGTTTCTTACAGCATTTCTTGAAAATATTTTACAGAACATTAAAATGTGAGAGGAACATGCAGTGGTTTAAAATGGAGCACATATGAATTATAAGAATTTAGACAAGTGAGTTCTAATATTTTATGGTAGTTTCTAGAGTAATTTCAATTATCCCAAGGAATATTCTAAAATAATTTGACCCTTCTGAACTTTGCAAAATCGGACGACCTGACGAATGCCAACAGGAGACTAGAATTTCCGCGGACTAAGCAGGTAAAGACAGGTGAGTAGGAGTCTTGGTAAAGAAGGCTCCTTTCAGGACCTTCTCAAAATTTATGTCTGATCCAGGGTAACCTGCTGCCCCTCAGAACGCACGAGGCGTCTGAGGTGAGAGTGCCTTCGGCACAGACAGCTTCCGGGGTGCCCTGGCAGCGGCACACCCCCAGGAGGAGTGCCGTGGCTTCCCCAGTCTGTGTGTACTTCTACATGCAGTCAGCACTGCTGGCATGGATGAAGCTATTAGGGACCCAGCAAAGACTCACAGAAGGGTCCCAGCTGACTGGACAAAGAGGGAAGTTTGTTTCCAACTCTGACCAAAACAGTGTGGTTTTTCCTGAATGCTGACAGTGGTATGAAGGAAGAAGGCTAGCACTCCAACTGATTTCTCAAGTTGAGGCCCATAAATTGCTAAAATTACTAAATGTCATTTTCTACTGAGGAAACAGAAGAAGGGGATCTGATTTGCCTTAGACAAAAGCTAAAGCACCCCCCAACCCCTGCAAAAAGTGATACATTCAATACATAACATTCTGACATCTTAATCACTGCACCTCTTTAAACACAGCACAAACTGTAGCTGGTGCTACTTAACAAAAGCATTACAACTTTCTTTTTAAAAAGCATTTCTTGAAACCAAGAACTAAAAGGAGGAAATTAAAGCTGTAGAGAACGCTCCAACTTCAGAGGACTCATACTATACCGTGAATCGTGTCTGTCACCTGGAAACCAGAGTGCGCCAGGCACGATCGCATGGGCAAGCCTGCAGCAGAGAACACATGCACATACAGCTAAAGTGGTGTGTCACCCCGGTCCCCTTCACGCCACCCAGCACAAGACATTCCTTCCCGAGAGGGGCGGGCTGCGGTCACACCATCGTTCCAGGGGCCAGAAATCTGTATCGGCTTCATGCTATAAATCTCAGACATAATTTAAGACCAGCAAGACAAAGACACTTTGGATATGTCAAAGTTAGACACGGTCATGTGCGGTTTAGTTAGTTATCAAAAGAAGGCACCAAGCAGGTATGGAAGGAGCATGCGTCATCATTTGGCGACTCTCTTTGGTGAGCACTAACTGAGGAAATACTGGGTGAGACCGAATGGGGACACAATGCTAGAAAAATGTTTTGACTTCTGAGAGGGAAGTTTTGGCTACCTTACAGACAGATATATTGACACCATACTCGAGGTACAAGGGGATTTTTTTTAAAAAGCAGAGTAAACGAAACAACTTAAATCTCATTTGCCCCTAATACAATGAGGAAAAACTTCGGAGTATTCAGTTCCCAGCAACACGTGCTGTGCTTTCAGGCCCTTGGCGAAGGGGCCTCAGCCCAGCTGTCTGCACAGTAATGGTGACGGACCTCCGGTCCAGAAAGACAGGTCAATTTCTCAGTGGCCAACCGCCTACTAGTACCTAACTACAGGATGTTTCATATTTTAGTGTGGCTTAATTTTTAATTAAACTGGGGAGAGGAAACAGGGAAGACAGTATTTTGTTTCCTGCATTCAAAAAAGACCGGGTACCAAACTTTAATCTTCTGAATCGCTAACGCATATCTGCCTTGTGCCTTGATACCCGTAACTGGATTATGGTTAGTACTCAAACAAGCACTAATATTAGCCTTCTATTACTCGAAAACCAAAACAAAAACATCGTCCCAGACAACACTAGAGAGATCTCTGATGTGTGCTGCAAACACCCATGCTGGTGAGACCGCTCGGAACGGTGAGGCCGAGTCTCTCCATCCATGCACAGAAGGGACCGGCCCAACACCGAGCCACTGTTCCCACAGAGGAAGGGGCGAAGCGATCCTCTGAGACTTCCGCCAACTGGCACAGGTTACATTGAGTGAACAATACGTACTGACATTTGTGTCTTCCACAATTCATGATAAATAAGCAAACTGGTTATTTGTTATCAGCCACCATTGCTTCTTTGAAAAGGCTGCTACCGGACGCTGCCGAGCTCATGTTCCTTCCCAGTACCAGAAAGGAAAAACATTGAGTTACATTTATAGCTAATGTTACAATGTCAAGCTCTCTTCTAGCAATGGCATTTCTTACCGCAGTGGCAAAAGCTAACTAGTACTTCTTCTTAAAACTCCTATTAAACCAAAAACAAAACAAAATAAACAACTCTGGTTAAATCATCCTATGTTAAATTAGGGGCAATTTTATAGCGGAATTCAGTTTTCATCATGTACACAGCAAATGAAAATAACCCTCTTCTTTAAAATTCAAGTTAAAATTAAAGCTAGTCTTTCTCTGTGAAATAGACACTAAATTATATTGACATCAATTACTTTATAATTACACCAATATTTTTATTTTTAATCATTCCCTATAAATAATATTGTACAGCTGTTTTTCAAAGCTGTTTCATCTTATTTACATTCTTCCCCATGTCCAACACAGGACTTTCCATGAGGCCCTTAAAACTGACACAGACCCTAAACAAGACCTCCAGGACAGAATTAGGAAGTCTGCTTATGACTCGTCTTACACAGAAATAAGGGACTGATGTTTGTGTGATGGAAACGATGGGCCTTAGAGTAACTGGAGGGTTTTACCTTGGCTTTCTGCTACTTAACCTTAGTGAGCTGCGCCAAAGAGCAGTCATTCACTGCCACTATGGAAATAAAGGAAGTTAGACATCTCGCAACACCAAAATAAAGAAAAACGAAAGACTGTGAAACATCTCATTATTTAAAGCAAGTCACTTGTAAATGACTGTAAATGTGAATCAAAGAAATATTTCTACTTAATATTCGATTCTCACAGAGATAAAAAAAATTTCGAAAGCTTAAAACAAGGAGAAAGGGAAAGAGGGACACATTAACCGGGTCTATCATATAATTAAGCAAAATATTCTGACAAAGTGCATATTAAATGCAGCCATCAATTAACACGTTTCAAGGGAGGAGCTTATTCTAACCCCATAGCAGTTTTATCTGTAGAAATGGACAAACGTGTACAGAGAGGTGTGTGTGCTTTCATCTAAGGTAGAGCAAAGAAAAAAAGGAAGGTACAATAATTGAGTTGTACTATATTTAATTCTGTCTTTAATTCATCTGTGACAGTAACGTGATTTACTATTTGGGCGCTGAACGTGCTCAGCCACATTTGTCAATGCCAATCCTGACAAGCTGCTATGGGTTCTGGCAATTTCTGTTGTTGCTGTGGGAACAAGAGTGTCACTGGCGAGCACAAATCTCTCTCCTGCCCTTACAGGCCAGATTCAAAGCCTTGATAAGCCAGTGCTATGACGGCACCCTCTCCCCAGAAAAATAGGAAATATCAGAAATTTTTTTAACTGAGTGAAAAAGAATTTTAATTTACGGTAAAATCCCTGACACGGTGCGGTGAGAGCTCAACTTTTGCAGCGCACGGCCCCGCCGCTTGGCTCACCTCTGCCTGCCTTCGCCCTCCTCCGCCTGCCTTCGCCCTCCGGGGAGGCGCTTCCCTAGCGTCTCTGGTCTGAATGGGCAGGTGTCCTCAGCCAGGCGCACACAAGCGTGGCGCGCTGACTCATCTCCCACTCCTTCAGACCCTAACCACCCTCACAGCTCGACAGGGTCGGGAATGATTATCCAATGAAAAGGTCCAGTCAAGTTATGACCATTTCTTAAATGAATTAACATCTAGTGTGCCAATCTTAATTTTTAATATTTCTAAACATAATCGAATTAGCATAGACACGGACATGGCCTACTTTGTAAATTGAGCTGAAAGTAGTGTTTTAGAAAATTAAAGTCAGAAAACTCTTCTCCATTTCATAAAGATAAAAATGGGTCCTTTCAAAGAAGATTTCACTGAAATCTCAAAACTCTACCATAGAAATATATCCACCAAACACTTGTATGTGTGGTCAGTAAAATGGTAAATTCATGGTATAAAAATAGTTAAAAAAAAAAAAAAAAGTCCAGACATTTGGGATATCCTATAATTGGTTAAGATAATTAACAAATAACGTACTTTAATTAGAAATTAGACTCAATTATTTAAGTAATATGAAACTTACAAAAGATTACAAATCTAATAAATTCAACGTTTTAAAGAAATCACCAAGGGAGGCAGTTAAGAAAGCCAGCCCCCCACCCAGCGGGGGGAGCCTGTGGAAGCCCTGAGGGCAGGCTGCAGGGACGGCTCCTTCTCCAGGGCAGAGGGCTACAAGCCGTGTCTGCGCCCAAACCTCAATGTGAGGAGAACTCAAGCGTCATCAGCACTATTAAAGATTTAAACAACATTATACTTTCTCTGCATAGAAAGCTGGGAATGTCTATACTAGTTTCCTAATAAATAATAAGTAAAAACAGGAATTCACTTAGAATATAAATTAAAAGCCCAATTAAAATAAAGGCAATATATTGAAATAGCTTTAATAACACCACTAAAGTATTTAAACTCTTTTCCCAGGTAACTCAGGAAAGAGGATTAAAACTGTTAGCAGGTCCCTCCCATCCCCAAGCAGCCTAGGAACTCACCATCTTTAAAATTGCGCCATACAGCCGCAGCAGCACTTTCCGAGGCTCGTCACCAATGGTGGCCACAGTGTCAGGTAAGGAGCACTGGAACAGCATGTTACTGAGGCCACCTCTGGGAAGAAATGAGAGGATGGTCAGTGTCTATATTCGGGAGGGAGCAACGTCACTCTTCCTGCGTTACTAGGGGTGGAGAAGCTGAGGGCTGACGCCGCTCTCACTGAGTCTCATTCCTTGTCTCAGGGTACTTGCACACAGACTGTTAACTCCAGTGTTCAGATCCACCCCACCAGTCCCACCAGAGACAGACAAATCCCCGATCTGTTCTTCTAGATCAGCACCAGGGGGGAGTTTTTCTTAATCACGTGTGCCCCTCACAGGGCCCTGGCCCCTAGAGAACGACAAGGACCAGGAGCACTGGGAGTAGGGGAATCCTGGATGCAGTCCTTCAACCCCACATTCTTCTTCGACTCCAAACTCCCGTTATGCCAGATTCCCATCATTATCGGGTTAAAATCTTGCGGCAATACTTAAACCCCCTCCTCCAGAACTTCCCACCTGAAGTACAGTTCCAAAGTCTACCCCTCCCATGCCCATGTTATTAAAAATTTCTCAACCGATTTTGACTAATACACCTTTTCAAAAAACCGATAACATATGGGAGACCTCAACACCCTAAACCTTTCACTTTGACTACTGAAGACAAGAAAGAAATTACAGGGGTCACTCAACCAGGAAGGAATAGCCTTGGGGACAAATCACCTGCCTGACTTAGAAATGACTGGGCACAGAGAAAGCTTAGCTAATTTGGGGACTGGAGTTGAACGACAGAACACAAAGTACCACACAATCAGGAATTACAGACAAGAGGTGCTTCACCTGTAGTAACCTCCTAGGCACTAAATCCTATCCCGTGGCTACATCTCGAGGAACTACTACGTAAGCAAAGCGCTCCGCTGGAAGCTAGGGAAACGCAGAACTGAAATATGATCTGGGTCCTGCCTTCAAGACGTGTCCTCTCTGATGAAGAAAGCTGACTGACAAAGCCGCAGGACGGAATTCACAATCACGGGCACCCTGAGTCTGTACCTGCCTGTCAGATGCCTCAAAATCAGGTGCCCAACTTTTGGACAAAAATTCACCAGCAAAAGAAAACCACCGCTTTCTAAACGACATCCTCAGTAGGCAGCCTCTTTCCTTGTTCCATCTGTGAATAGTCCAGCCTAACCCAGCCGTGCTCCCAAAGTGAGGCTAAAACACAAAGCTCACCTGCGTTGCCGTGCGCCCAACCACACGGGGACTGTGAGCACAGGCCACCAGGCCCTGCCAAGAAGTGCAAAGCAAGAGAATCGGCTGGACTGGTGTGGGGAAGAAAGGTAACAGGAGACATTTTTTATCTCGAGGTTGCTGATGTCACTACACAACGCCCACCTAACAACTCTGACAGCTGTGGTCCAGTGGCAGATGGTACCCTCTCCTTCTGTGGCAGAACCCAGGTTTTAGGCCGTGGAAGTGCCAGGCATCAATACTATACTTAGCAGCTGCCTTTACAGCTCGATGGGCCTATGCGACCAAGTTCGGGCAAACAAAGCGTGAAAGGCTGTATCTGTGTGAATTCTGGGAAATCAACTTAAGACACGCTCCCATTTTGCCCCTCTCTTGCCCACCCTCCACCCTGCTGTCTGAAACAAGGAGAGGATGGTGTGCCGATGGCTGAGCTCTCGTCTCTGAGCTCCAAACCAACCACGTTTTCTAAAGCTGTGATGCTGGACTGGGACTCCACCAGTTCCAGATATCTCCCTCATCGGCTGCTCCTCACTGGGTGTGGGCAGTGGGGCTCTGGGGCCCTGGATGGGGCTGGAAGGCAGGCGGAGGGAGAAGGTGTGGGCTTCCTGCTCCTGTTCGAGTTGCAGTAGCGGCCTGGCAGCCCAGCCCGGCTGCTGTTCCGTTCTAGTGCCCGGTTCCTCGGTCCCAGAACCAGCCTCAGAGCCCCTTCTTAGAGGTACCAGCTCAGAGGTCTGGGCTCCTGCTCCACAGGGACGCCCCTCAGATTGAGATGCCGGCAACATCCAAGCAGTGCCCTCTCCTGGGAGGCTGGGTCCCAGTAATGTGCGACCCCTCCTCGGAGCTTCCAGGTTCTGATAACTCCAACCTCTTCCCTTTATTCTCTGAGGCCCCGGAGTGGGGCTGCTTCCTGCAGTCATTATTTTAATCACGTCTGCCTTTTCAGTTCCCGCAACACCTGCCCACTCAATTCCTTATATTAAATTCTCTATGTTGGAGTACCTGACGTTGTTCCCACATTCTTGCCAGGGTCCCAAATGGCACACATGGCGGAGCTTTAGCAATTTCTTAGATTATGAGAATATGGGCCACATCCTAGGAATGGCAGAGCAGTTAGCTGAAAGGAGCCTGCATCCCCACCAAGCCTGTGGCACCTGCACAGCGGCCTGGCCTGCCGACTTCGCCCTAACACAGGCGGAGACACGTTTCTGTGCTGTCTGAGCCACCGCTACTCTGGAGTTTTCTGTTATAAGCAGCTCAAACCTAGTACTAACCGATAAAGCTTATCATAGCCACTTACTCGCGTTCTTCCAAACTGGAAACTCCTCCTTCTCTGCTATCTAAAAACTACCTATTATTTAAGGCCAAGTTCAAAATCCAACCTCCACAAGAGGCCTCTCCCATCTTACCTGCTGGCTCCTTGAAGGCCAGGGTAAGGTCTAACTTCAATTCTCAAGGCCAGGGCCCCCAAACAACAATCGTGGATGCTCAATAAAGATTTTCCAAAACTGACAATAAACAGCATTACTCTTGTCCCATTAAGTCTCTCTGCTCCAAACTCCACCCTGTTATGTTTGACAACTGTCTCTCATTGTTCACTAATAGGTTTGGGTCTCAGCTCCTTACGGGACAGTCCTGTCTTCCTGGGGAAGGCATCATGCTAAGAGAAAGACCACAGGCTGCAGAGCCAGGGAGCCTGGGATTCAAATCCCACTTCTGCCACTTACTAGCTGCGCAACTTGAGACGTATCACTACACCTCTCTGACCTTCCAATTCTGTCCTCCGTAAAGGAGCAGGCCTCCACTGGTCATGGTGAGAGCTCAGAGCCACGGGGCGCAGTGTTCTCAGTTTTCGACGAGGGTCAACGCTGTTCATCCGTGCAACCCCCTCCAGGTGGAAGCACCAGGTCCACTTTATCGATGCGGAGGTTGAGGCACACAGCAAGGAAGGAAGGGGCTCAGCCAGGGTTCGGATGCTGCTGCATGGCCCCAGCGTCCTTGCTTTGACCTCTGATGCCATGAGACACAGGAGACAAAGCAGGAGAGCACCACGCCGTGCTGAACACCGCAGTAGATGCTGTGGGCGCTACGAGCCTTACATAAAGACTGGTCTGTACAGACTCGCACAAAACAAGTGTCTTCACTTCCTATGGCTACTGCAATACGTGACCAGAAACTTATGGCTTAAAACAACCAATTTATTATCTTATAGTTCCGGAGTTCAAACACCTGAAAATAGGTTCTATGGGGCTATAATCAAGGTGTCAGCAGACCTGCGCATCAAAATTACACACTACATTCCAGGAAACACACACAAAACAACTAAAAACATTCTGATTGTGCTAATGAGTTTCAAAGGCCGGGAGCTGTGAAGGGCAACGAGGAGTCGGGGTGCCGCGGGCACACAGGGTCAGGTGGGGAAGACAGGGACATTTCTGAGAGGGGCGGGCAGTGACGCAACAGCGTGCGCATGCTCAATGCCACTGGCCTGTCCCCTTGAAAACAGCTGAAAGGGTATCATTATGTGTATACTTGCCCCCAATTTAAAAAAGGGAAGGAAGCACTGTTACGTGCTGTAACACGGACGGTCCTTAAAAACATTATGGTAAGTGAAAGAAGCCAGTCACAGAAAAGCCACACGGAGAAAGGGAACGCGCGCGCCCCCCCCCCCCCCCCCACACAGATTCCATTCACAGGAAACGTCCAGAACGAGGCAGTCAATAAAGACAGAAGTCAGACTAGTGCGCGCCGAAGGCGGAGGAGGTAGGGCTACCGGGGACAGGGCTTCTCTCTGAGATGACGAAAACGCCCTAAAACTGACTGTGGTGACAGTGGACATACCCGTGAGTACACCAGAGACGACTGCATCGCACACTTGACTTTTTCTTAATTTACTAATTTTTAGAGAGGGAGGGAGGGAGGAAGTGAGAAGGATAGAAATATCAATTCGTTGTTCCACTTATTTACGTGTTCATTAGTTGCTTCTTGTATGTGCTCTGACCGGGGATCAAAAAACCCCACAACCTTGGGAACCTCCCCAAGAGTAAGGACCTGTTTACCGCAAGGGCAAGTCAGCTGGCCACCCCAGTGAAGGAGCAACAGGAAGACAAGGGAACCCAAGGTTCTGGTCCCCGCACCCCTAAACCCCAAGCGAGTCACAAAGCAGATGGCAGGTGCAGCCTTCACCTATTTTTTCACCTCTGGGCAGCGCCTAACGCGTGTGGCTTATCAGGGTTGCCCTGCCGCGTCCAGCCACAGCCAGCAAGGCCTTCTGGCTCCCAAGCAACAGGACAGGCATTAGTTAAAGGCCTTCGTTCTCCTTCCTGTCACATCCTCTTGAAAGCTCAGTCAACAGAGAGCGCAAACAGATGAACTACTGTTCTAGGCTGTGTAACTGCATTCAGAGTTTATTCCCGTGCTCCTAGAGAAGGAAGGAAGCCAGGCTGCGCTGGGCCAGAGGCAGGCCCACAACCTGGAAACCTTTCATCTCTTGTGCTTCTGTAGCCTCTGTTGCTCAATAGGCTTTAGCGGGAGGAAGTAAACCATCGATTGTGCTTTAGTAACAATCCAAATAAAAGGTCAAAGTCACGGATGACCCAAACTGTGAGAAACTATCTAGAAATAAACCAGTTACCAACGGGGCCAAGTAACAGACTAGGAACAATGAGACATGGTGGGAAAATATGCCACCGAAATGGTAGCAAAAATCCAACAGCCCAATTTGTGGCATAATTTGTCAGGAATATCCACTCAAGTAAAACCCCAGGAACTCTTCAGGATTTCAAAGAAGTTTGAAACTACAAACCTTATCATCTGGCAGAACAGCTTTTAATAAACATACATGTCAGAGTTACATTTAGGAGGCACAAGATGCTCACGGAAGCAAAATATCAAATAAAATGAAAATTATACATCCATTTCACATTCTCCTGGAAAAAATCTCCGTATTTCACATTCCCCACTCTGCAGCACACGAGGAAATGCCCTTCACTTCAGAGGCCTGTCAGTTCATGAAAAGGCGCAGCTGTGCCTCACCTGGGGGCCAGAGGCGCAGGAGTGCTCCCCCTTGAAACAGACAGCAGGAGAAACCCCAGTGCAGTGTGAGGAAGCAAAGGCAGGTGGCGGTGGCTATAAAAAAAAGATCCTCCCGCTTCCACTTGTCCAAAGGTTCAGTCCTTCAGGGTGCAGCAGCACAGCCCAGCCCCGAAACTTGTCCCTTCCTCACCAGCCACGATGCCACAGGGGTGAGATGTCATTCTGGTCCCACAGCACATACAAAGCAAACAAAGGCCACTTCCCTAACCCCTCCAGACTGACTACTCACCCACCTAACCCAAAACACTGAACACTACTGCTGGGTGTTGGCGATGAGACTGTTCAACTTTGGCTGCTCTGAAAAGTTCGCAGAGACTATAAATCTGCTCCACGTGTAAAAGGAAGTCAAATTTGAGTTGATGACGTCATCGAAACCTCAGCCACAAGAAAAAGCCCAATAGTCTGGTAGATGTGATTTATTCCAGCTGTGTCACATGGCCCACTTCAACACACTGGACTGGCCTCAGGGAGCTGGCGCACACAGGACAGACCCTAAGCAGCTGTGATTGTCACATCCTAGGCATCAGGTACGCAGTTTGTGATAGGAAGCAGTTGGTAATTCCGCTGAAGAACACATTTTAACTGCATGTTATAAAGCAAATGCAGCCCTGGCTGGTGTGGCTCAGTGGACTGAGTGGCAGCCTATGAACCAAAGGGTCAGCGGTTCGATTGCCAGTCACAGCACACGCCTGGGTTGCGGACCAGGTCCCCAGTGCGGGGCGTGTGAGAAGCAACCACACATTGATGTTTCTCTCCCTCTCTTTCTTCCTCCCTCCCTCTCTCTAAAAATAAATAAGTAAAATCTTTAAAAAAAAATAATAAAGCAAAAGTCCAGGAGAGACCCTCTGAGCTAGTGTGTGTATTTACCTCTAGGAGTGGCTTCAATGTTTGCAACTCTTAATTCACAGAAAATATTTTTTAAAAGTTTTGGAGAAAAATCACTTTACTAGATAGTGCTTTACTGTATAATATAATGTTTATTTTAGCAACATGTATTTAAATAGCTTTACAAATGGCCTGCATCCTTCATTTGTAGACCTAGCAGGTCTTACAAAGATTATGTACTTTTTGTTTAATTTTTACAGTGTTCTAAGTCAAATCCAGGCTACAGTTGATGGAACAGTGGAGAGTCCACAGTCCTGAAATATGACATTTCTGTATTTTTTCCAATTTTTGAATTTTGGTATTTCTGTGGTGAAATACCCATCACACAAATTTACCATCTTGACCATTTTGAAGAGTACAGTGCGGGGGCGTTAAGCGCGCTCACATTTTGCGAGCAGCCATCACCACCGTCCCTCTCCAGAACTCTTTTTTACCTTGTAACACTGGACCGCTGTAGCCATTAACCTCCAACTCCCCATCCTCCCGTCCCCAGCCCTGGGCGGTCACCCGTCTGCTTTGTTTCTGCGACTCTGGCTACTCTAGGGACCTCACGCAAGTCAGTGTAGTGTTTGTCCTTCTGTCTGGCTTGTTTTACTTAGCACGATGTCCTGAAGGTTTGTCCGTGTTGTAGCAGATGTCAGAATATCCTGTTTTGAGACTGAATAATACAGTCCCTTGTATCTAGATGCCCCATTTGCTCATCTACTCATCCATCAAAGGCATCCATATTTCTAACCATGTGGGAAAGAATTCATCATCCAGGTGAGTCAGCTCCACGCTCATTGATAAACCCAAGAAACCACCTGCTCCCGAGAAACCTTTAACACAAAGATTTTCATCTGCTAAGTTACTGGTCTGCACCTAATCAGCAATATTTTGCTGAAAACCAAAAAAGGCGCTGAGACCACGGTAACCGTCCACAAGTAACACGGACCAAGTCCAGCACACACAGGACCAAGTCCCCCTAAAGTTTAGGGCCCAGGGCTCTCGAGACCATCATCTGAAAGTCAAAATGACTAGAGAAAGAAAACAAAGTTCACAACATAAACAGTATCTCAGCAGAAAAAACCACCACCCTCAAGTCCAAAGGACTAGGTATATAGAGAAAATAGAAGGCAGCGTTATACCACAACAGCTACTGAATTTAGAGTGCAAATGAAATAAGAAAAAAAAGATTTTGGGAAAATTCCTTATAATCATCTAAAACTCAGCTTGAAACCACCACAGCTCAGCGGACATGAAGCACTTCGGGAAAATGACGGCACTGATCTGTAGCACTCAGGTTAAGAGGACAGGCCTCTGCCGGCTCTGCAGACGGCTGCAGGGCCTCGAGCGAGCTCCTCTGCGCCTCCAAGCCCGTTTCTCCCCGAAGTGTCATGCACCAGCGGGGTATATGTGAGTTTTCTCACTGTAATATAACGCACCCAGCAGGGGTGTACGTGAAGATTACACGACGTAACGTCAGCTGTTCGTTTCTAGCGCTAACGCAAAGCAAAGGCTGATATATTTTTTAAAGATTTTCTTTATTCACTTTTAGAGAGAGGGGAAGGGAGGGGGAGAGTGAGTGTGAGAAACATCGACGTGAGAGAGAAACACTGATCAGCCGCCTCTCACACACTCCACACTGGGGACCTGGCCCACAACCCAGGCCTGTGCCCTGACAGGGAATCGAACCAATGACCTTTCATAGGCTCAACCAACTGAGCCGCAGCCATCATAAGAGACTGCCAGATGGATGAAAGAGTAAAGCTCAAATCCAGTCCTGTGCTCCAGGGTTGTTCAACTTCAGTGCTGTTGACACTTGAGGCCCAACACTTCTTTGTCAGGGGAGGAGGAGGGGCTGTCCCGTGCAAGGGGGAGTCTCCCTGCTCCGCACCCACTAAGGAACAGTAGTATCACCGCCACCAAACCTGACAACCAGAACTGTGTCCCGACATTATCAAACGTCCTCAGAAAGCGTTCCCAAAACACTCGTTTCAAGCTGCTGTCCTCAGCATCCTTGGAAGACGCACGCTGCTGCCTACTCCTCCCACCTGAAAGGTCCTTCACCTTTCAGAGTTCAGGGATGACCCCCTTCCTCCCTCCACAAAGTGCCGCACACCCCTTCTAGCCCACCCAGACCTCCCAGTCCTTACCTTGCTGGGTTTTTTAAATTTTATTTTATTTACTTTTAGAGAGCAAGGAGGGAGAAAGAGAGGGAGAGAAACATCTACGTGAGAGAGAAACACCAATCGGCTGACTCCCACTCGTGCCCCAAAAGGGAGCCAAACCCACATGCTCTGGTTCCATTACCAGAGCATGTGCCCTGACTGGGAATGGAACCAGAGACCTCTCACTCCAGCCGCCCAGTCAGGGCCAGCCCTTACCTTTTTGACTGTTTCATCGTTAGCTGCTGTGCTACCACGACGCCCAACCAAAGGAACCCCCGGCACGGTGAATCACGCAGACTCGCTGTGAAAGCCCTAGAGACTACAGTCGCACTGTGGACGCGAACAGACTCGACGAAGCTGCAGACAGGGCAGTCCTGGGGCAGTACCAGGCCCCCCACTGGCGGGAGGGAGGAGGACAGTGAGATTGTGGAGGAACAGGAGGGAGAGCATGGGCATCAGCGCCGGAGCTGGACAAACCAAGAGACCAGGCTGGAAAAAAGAAACCTCCTGGAACTAATGAGCAATTACTGCAAGGTTACAGGATACAAAATTAATATATAAAAGTCGATTGCTTTCGCCCTGACCAACTAGCTCAGTTAAGGGCGTTGTCCCGATATACATCAAGGTCTCTGGTTCTAACCCCAGTCAGTTCTGGTTCCACATGAAAAATAACCAATGAACGATAAATAAGTGGAACAGAGCGATATTTCTCTCTCTCAAAATCAATTAAAAAAGGTCAATCACTTTCCTATATGCCAGCAATGAACAAGTAGAAAGTGAAATGAAAAACGACTCAGGGACTATCTAACCACCTTTGGTATTCTTTTCTCTGCCTCCTACCATCTGCCTTTCCACTCGGCTCCTAGGCCTATCTGTTGAGAGGCGCCAGAGGCACAAAAAGGAAGCGAAGCTCAGTTAATCTTGCTACACTTGCAGCTCTGGTGAAAGGCTGGGCACAGACAAGGAATCAAATGACTAAAAGTGGGTTTGGGGATTATCTGTGGCAGCCAGCCAGCCGGTTGCTGAATGCTGCCTTCAACCTGGTCGGCCATTTACAAGAAAACTCGGCCCTGGCCTAATGGGTGAGTTGGTTAGAGCATCTTCCCCACACACTGAGGTTACAGGTTCAATCCCCCGTGAGGGCACATACAAGAATCAGCCAATGAATGCATCAATGAGGGGAACAACACATCCATGTTTTTCTCTCCAGAAATAAATAAAAAATTTTAAAGATACTAATAAAATGAAACTCATAGAAAAACACAACACAGTTTTAAAGGTCTAAATAGAAGAACACACACTAAATGCTAAATGGTTCTCTCAGGGGAACAGGGTGGAGACAAAAATTAAGGGGGTCTGTTTGTGTTCCTGTTAAGTGTGGATATGCACACACATATTTATGGTTAAATTAAAATCTGTGATTACAAACTTTTAACGTGATATAAAGGGGAAAATTCTACCTTACTCCTAGTTATTTTTGGAGCCACACCTCCCACCTTCGTCTATCAACACATCTAACATGTCTGAACAGTGTTAGTGGGGAATGAGCAAACGATCCCCCTTCGCCACTAACAAATGACTCTTTCAAAGAGGAAAATATCAAATCGCAGACTCGAGAAACTAGAAATGTAAGTCATCACGTGGTATTTTAAAAGCCAGCCATAATATCACTCCTTCGTTTGAAGTCCTAAATCGCAAAGGGACTTTCTAGACCTATTGTAAGCTTCTGCACAAAATGTACTTCGTGATCGAACGGTATTGTTCTCCTTAGAAAAGACCTGTTTTCCCACGAAACCGAAAAGCCTGCCTTTTGGAAGGTCTTGAGTGGCCGCGAGCCTGTTTCGCGAGATTTGGCTTGGATTTCACAAGCTTTCGGGAAAGGTGGCTTTTTTCGCCCGCCCCCGCGCCCCTGCCCGGATAGCGTCACCTGACCCGCTAGCGGCTGGCCACATCACCGCCCCCCCCTGCCCCGCCCGCCCTGCCACCGACCTGATGACACTGATGTGAAACTGGTCCTCACGAAGGCCCCGCCAGGCGCCGGGCAGGAACTCCTTGCACCACAGATAGGCCCTGCGCCGGGTCCGGGGCTCGGGTTGCTCGTCGGCCGGCGGCGGCGGCGGCGGGAGCAGTGGCAGGGGCGGGGGCGGGGGCGCTGGCAGCGCAAGCGGAGGCTGCCGGCTACCCAGCTGTTTGGGCTCCAGGTCGCTGGCGGCGTCGCGCTGTTGCCCCACGCCGGGCGTTGGGGTCGTGCTGCCGCTGCCGCAGCTTAGCAGCAGCCCGAGTGGCGAGGGCTCCGCCTCGCCCCCGTTGCAGAACTTGGTCTTCATGCCAGGCAGGCAGCGGAGGAGACGCGGCCGGCTGAAGCGGCAGAAGACGAGGCTCACGGTCCTGCCGGGGGACCCCCTCAAGGAGGCTGGGGCAGAGGCTGCTCGGCGGCGGAAAGACTAGCCGGGGGTGGGGCAGTGGCGGTTGAGGGAGCGCCGGGCGGGCACCAGCAGGCGGACACTGGTAGGCAGCAGTGGCGCACGGACCTCAAGCTGCTTGTCGCGTCGGCGACGGCTCTCGGCTGGCGGTGCTGGCCGAATCGCTTGCTGGTATACCGCCGCCGCCGCACGAGGAGCGCCAGCCGCGTCACTGCCCTCC